>NC_091446.1:50197280-50371812 GCF_964237555.1 Oryctolagus cuniculus
CTTATTGTTGTTTTCCTATCCTCTTTTACTCTACAATAAATAGCATAGAAAGCAAGACACTCTGGCAAAAAAAAAAAAAAAACCCTATATAAAAGATCTCTGCGAGTGAAATCCCAGTAGAGAGAACGGGCCATCAAAGAAGGAGGTACCTTTCTCTGAAGGGAGGAGTGAACCTCCACTTTGACTATGACCTTGTCTAAATAAGATCAAAGTCAGTGAACTCAAAAGGCCTCCATAGCTTTGGCAACTCATGACTAGAGCCTAGGGTGATTACTGACGCCATAAACAAGAGTGTCAAATTGTTAAGTCAACAACAGGAGTCACTGTACACTTATTCTTCATGTAGGATTTCTGTCCTTAATGTGTTGTACATTCTGATTTAAAGCTATAACTAGTACTCAAACAGTATTTTGCACTTTATGTTTCTGTGTTGGTGCAAACTGTTGAAAGCTTTACTTAATATATGCTAAATTGATCTTCTGTACATAAAGATAATTGAAAATGAATCTTGATGTGAATAGAAGGGGAGAGGGAACAGGAGAGGGGAGGGTTGCAGGTGGGAGGGAAGTTATGGAGGGGAAAAAGCCACTGTAATCCATAAGCTATACTTTGGAAATTTATATTCATTAAATAAACATTAAAAAATAAATAAATAAATAGTATATCCTTTGTGTTAGCTAGCACATTGATCTCCTGTGAATATTTTTGAATCAAAAACTTATGAACTAAGTGCATAATCTAGGACATCTAAGACTGTACTAGACTAACATTGCTGAATGATATTTTACGATGTATTAAATAACATTTATTTTAGCCAACCAGTGGCAAATAACAAGTTAGAACAATTACCTAACAATTAGAGCTGTAATGAAAAATATAAAGACCAGAAACCTCATTTGTTTATTCAAAGCAAAAGAGAAAATATTTTTTATCACACTATAACATATGAAACTCATTTACTCAAAAAATGTTTTAAGAAACATTAATTAGACAATTAATAGTCCCTAAAGAGAATTCCTTTCCAGTTTGACAATTATTATAAGAATACCAGCATTCAGAACATAGTTGTCTATGAATAAAAAATTCTTGTCTCTGAAAAGGGATGTTGAAGCCAATTATGCAAATATGCAAAAGAGAGAAAGACAATATTATAAACCTCTTAATATGGCCAAAGGGTGCATTTCAAGCCAAACTCAGTTTTATAGCTATAATTCTATAAATCTACAAACAAAGGGAAAGCAAAAAATACTTTATGCACAACAGTTTTCTGGTGTTAATCTAAGACTACCATGACCCCTACTGTCCACACTCGTTCATACATTTAGATACTTAGGACAAAGCTCAGTGATGTTACTGAAAATTCTTTGGGCTTTTGGTGGAAAAGGCCACTGGTCTGAAAAACAATGCAAGGTCTGAAAATACATCTGCAATTTTCCAGAAAGATAATTCAGCAAAGTTTAAAAGAAGTGCAAATGTGTCAGCATGTAATAACTCTACTTTTCTTCAAAGGTTTCCTGCAGACTAGCCATGGGCATGGCACCTGTCCCTCTTCTGCTCCCATTTGTATATAGCTCAGATTTTAACATAAAAGAATGTCTCATTATATTAATTTTAAAAAGGAATATAAGAAATATCACCCATAGTGACTTCAACTCCTATTTTAATTAGTTGCTTAAGTTTGACATTCAAGCTTATAACATCAGTTTCCCCAAATACAGAAAAACACCATCAATGGTAGAAAAAGCATTTTAGTGGGCTGACCCTGTGGCATGGCTGGTAAAGCTGCCACCTCCAGTGCCGGCATCCCATATAGGTGCCAGTTTTTGTCCCTGCTGCACCACTTCCAATTCAGCTCTCTGCTGTGGCCTAGGAAATCAGTGGAAGATGGCCCAACTCCTTGGGCTCCTGCACCCGTGTCGGAGACCCAGGAGAAGCTCCTGGCTCCTGGCTTTGTATCGGCGCAGCACCGGCCATTGCAGCCAATTGAGGAGTAAACCATCGGATGGAAGACCTCTCTCTCTCTCTGCCTCTCCTCTCTCTGTGTAATTCTGACTTTCAAATAAATAAATAAATCTTCAACAAAAAAAAAAAGAAAAAGTATTTCAGTATGACATAGAAATGCCTTGGTGGAACTTCTTTTGAAAGAAAAAATTTTCATTTATTTGAAAGGCAGAGTTATAGAGAAAGAAAGATGTCTTTCATCCACATCCCAAATGGCTGCAATAATCAGAGCTGGTCCAGACCTATGCCAGGAGCCAGGAGCTGGTGCCAATATGGGATGCTGGCATTGCAGGCAGAGGCTTTATCAGCTATGCCATAATGTTAACCCCCTGAGTGGCACTTTTACATAACATTCAATGAAAAAGATTAAAGTGGAATCTCATCAGACCAAAGCAATGTTTATTTCCACATGAAGTTTGGGAAGAACAGTATAGAATCTGGATTAATATTGAGCATCAGAGGGAGCCAAGATGGCAGAATAGAGAGGGAGCTTACTGGTAGTCTGGGAGAAGACAGATTAATAAAGGTGAAGATAGTGTAGTCTCAGGGAAGAATTAGGGGAAAAAAAAAATGGCAGAAGAAACTCTTCTGTAATTAGAGAAACATGGTGGACCTATGTGAAGGTAATGGGTGCCCACGGCTCGGGACCCCAGCTGACAAGAGTCTGCTCTGCACCAGTGCTGGAAAGAGAGGTTGAGACGAAACCACAGTAGCCCGAGACACTGGTGGAAAAGCGGCAGAAAGAGCCTAGAGGAAACGAGGCTTGAAGCCCCATGGGACAAAGTACACCAGCTTAACTAGAGAAGAGAAAAAAATAAAAGGGATGGTCCGGACACGATTCTCTCTCTCCAATCACCTTACAAAAGACTATGAGCCAATAGAGCGGGTGCCATTTTCGACATACATAACAGCTGCACCAGCTCAGGGCTGCACCCAGCAGTCAGCCAAACAGAAAAACCTGACTCTCATGGGGAGTAATAGCAGGAGACTAAGACCTAGTGAATGTGTGGAGCTTATGAACTAGGACTGTGAAAAAAACACACACACAACTGAGGGTGTGTGGGAGAATTCACGGTGTGGCTGAAACTTGAGTAGTCTCGGTGGGAGATGACACAAGCTCAGGCAGCCCTGGCTACCCAGTGAGAGACACAGCAGGGGAATCTGAGCTTACCCTGAGGACTGCACAGATCCTTTGTGTGGTCCTTGGGACAGAGCAGACGAATAGTATACCCACTGGGGCTAGCGCTCAGGCAATGATGGCCATTGAGAAGAAGAGCTCAGTTGAGCGGAATTACTTCCCTTCTGATTAAAAAAGAGAGAGAGAGATTTACCACACCAAACCTGGGTGTGTCACCTTAGGCATACCCTTAACCCTAAAGAAATGAACAGAGCTCTCCAGCCACACCCACCCCAAGCCTCTAGAGAGTCATTGAAAGCAGACAGTCCAATTACAATTGCCAAACAACAAACGCAACAACCGAGGAAACAAGAACAAGGAAGACAACATGACGCTCCCAAAAGAACATGACACAACAAAACAAGATTATGAAGATGACAAGAGAGAATATATGAAAGAAATGGAACACAAAAAATTTAAGATAAGAATATTTAGAAGTAACCAAAAAGAAATGCATGAACTACTGAAATCCATGCAGGACATGAAAGAAAATCTCTCATGAAAATGAAATCTTGGGGCCAGCGTCATGGCTCACTTGGTTAATCCTCTGCCTGCAGCACCAGCATTCCAAATGAGTGCTGGTTCTAGTCCCGGTTGCTCCTCTTTCTCTGCTGTGGCCCAGGAGGGCAGTGGAGGACAGCCCGAGTGTTTGGGCTCCTGCACCTACATGGGAGACTGGGAGGTGGCACCTGGCTCCTGGCTTCAGATCAGTGCAGCTCCAGACGTGGCGGCCATTTGTGGGGGTGAACCAGCAGAAGGAAAGCCTTTTTTTCTCTCTGCCTCTCTCTCTCACTGTCTATAACTCTACCTGTCCAAAAAAATGAAATCTTAAGGAGGAATCGAAATGAAATAAGGAATTTAATATAACACGAAATTGAGATATTGAAGAGAAATCAAAATGAAATGAAGAATTCAATACAATAAAAAACACAGTTGAGAGCCTTTAAAACAGAATCAGTGAGGCAGAAGAGAGAATATCAGACTTAGAAGACAGAGCACAGGAAAATATACAGTCAAACCAAAGAAAAGAAAAGGAAACTAGAAATCTAAAAAATATTGTTGGGAATCTACAGGATACTATTTTAAAAATGAACATTCAGGTTCTAGGAGTTCTTGAAGGCATGGAGAGGTAGAAAGGATTAGAAGGCCTTTTTATTGAGATACTAGCAAAAAACTTCCCGGGTTTGGAAAAGGAAAGACACCCAAATACAGGAAGCACACAGAACTCCCAATAAACATGAAGAGATCCTCACGACGACACATTGTAGTCAAACTCACCACAGTGAAACATACAGAAAAGATTCTAAAATATGCAAGAGACAAATGCCAGATCATTATCAGAGGATCTCTAATTAGATTCACAGCAGACTTCTCATCAGAAACCCTACAGGATAGGAGGGAATGGTGAGATCTAGCCCAAGTACTAAGAGAAAAAAACTGCTATCCCAGAATATTATATTCTGAAAAGCTCTCATTTGTGAATGAAAGTGAAATAAAGACCTTTCATAGCAAACAGAAACTGAAAGAATTTGTCACCACTCGTTGAGCCCTGCAAAAGATGCTTAAAGATGTGTTATACACAGAAACACAGAAACACAGCCATCAGTACGAAAGAAGGTACAGGAAGAAAATCTCCCAGGGCAAGATGGCGGAATAGGAAGGGAGCACACTGATAATCCAGGAAGAGACAGTTTAATAAAAGTGGAGATACTGCAGGTTCAAGGAAGAGTAGGGGAAGAAACAGCAGAGGGAACTCTTACAGAACTAGTGATTCACAGTGGACCTGCATGGAGAGTGTGGGAGCCCACTGTTCAGGACACCAGCGGCAGACTCAACACACCAGCGATAGAACGTGAGGTGAGCCGAACCTCAATAGCCCGAGACACTGGTGGGCAAGCAGAAAGAGGAGACTAGAGGGAACCTGGCTTGAAACCCCGTGGGGAAAAGTTCACCAGGCTAACTAGAAGAGAGAGGGAAAAAAAGTGACTGATAGGGACACGAGTTTCTCTCTCTCCACTCACCTCTCAAAGGCGAGCAAGACAAAGAGCAGGAGCCATTTTGGATATACGTCATAAGCAGGGCAACCTCAGGTCTACACCGGCCCTGAGCCTAGCAGAAAAACCTGACTCTGGGGTGGGGGGTGAAATAACAGGAGATTAGGACCTAGTGAATTTGTGGTGCTACTGAACTGAGATTGTGAAAAAAGAGACGGTGGGGGAGAGAACTCATGGAATTCACGTGAGTACTCTCCAGAGACACTACAATTTGGTAACCTTGGCAGCCCAGAGGGAGAATGCAGGAGAATTTGAGCCCACACTGAGGGCAGACAGATTCCCTGTGTGGTCCTTAGAAAAGAGTTTCTGATCTCTGGCTCCTGTGGATATATCATTCACCTGCTAACTACCTCCAATTCCATTCAGCTGTGCAAAATTACTTCCCTGCAAGAAAAGAAAAGAAAAGAAAAGGAGAGAAAAGAAAAGAAAAGGAGAGAAAAGAAAAGGAGAGAAAAGAAAAGGAGAGAGAAGAAAAGAAGAGAGAAGAAAAGAGAGAAGAAAAGAAAAGAAGAGAAGGAAGGAAGAGAGAGAGAAAGAAAGAGAGAGAAAGGAAGAAAGAGAGAGAAAAAGAGAGAGAAAAAGAAAGAGAGAGAGAAAGAGAGAGAGAGAGAGAAAGAGAAAGAGAGAAAGAGAAAGAGAGAAAGATTTACCACACCTAACCTGGGAGTGTCACCTTTGGCATACCCTTAAACCTGAGGAACCAAACAGAGCTCTCTGGCCACAACCATCTCAAGTCTCTAAGGCTCCATGGAAAGCAGACAGTCCACTTAATCTAGAGTCATAGTATAACGAAAAAAACACCACAGCATAGAAAACAAAGAATATCTCCACAATGCCAAACAAATGCAGAAACCGAGGTAACAAGGACAAGGAAGAAACTACGATGCCCCGAAATGATAAAGACACTCCAATTCAAGATTATGAAGATGACGAGATAGAAGAAATGCAAGAAGCAGATCTCAAAAAATTGATAAGAACATTAAGAAGTTCTCAAAAACAAATTCTTGAACTACAGAAATCCTTAATGGACAAGATAGAAAATCTCTCTCATGAAAATGAAATACTAAGGAAGAATCAAAATGAAACGCAGAAACTAGTAGAACAGGAAACTGTGATAGTTCCGAGAAATCATAATGAAGTGAAGAATTCAATAGATCAAATGAAAAACACACTAGAGAGCCTCACAAACAGAGTGGGTGAAGCAGAAGAGAGAATATCGGACGTAGAAGGCAGAGAACAGCAAAGGATACAGTCAAACCAAAGAAAAGAAGAGGAAATTAGAAATCTAAAACATATTGTCGGGAATCTTCAGGATACTATTAAAAAAACCCAACATTCGGGTTCTAGGAGTTCCTGAAGGCATGGAGAGGGAGAAAGGATTAGAAGGCCTTTTTAGTGAGATAGTAGCAGAAAATTTCCCAGGTTTGGAGAAGGATAGAGACATCCTAGTACAGGAAGCTCATAGAACCCCTAATAAACACGACCAAAAGAGATCCTCACCACGACACGTTGTAATTAAACTCTCTACAGTGAAACATAAAGAAAAGATCCTAAAATGTGCAAGAGAGAAAAGTCAGATTACTCTCAGAGGATCTCCAATCAGAATCATAGCTGACTTCTCATCAGAAACCCTACAAGCTAGGAGGGAATGGCGAGACATAGTCCAGGTACTAAGAGAGAAAAACTGCCAGCCCGGAATATTATATCCTGCAAAGCTCTCATTTGTGAATGAAGGTGAAATAAAGACCTTTCATAGCAAACAAAAATTGAAAGAATTTGTCGCCATTTGTCCAGCCCTGCAAAAGATGCTTAAAGATGTGTTGCACGCAAAAATACAGAAACACGGTCATCAATATGAAAGAAGGTAAAGGAAGGAAACCTTACAGCAAAAGATCATAGGGAATTCAAAGCATATGTTAGAAAATATATTTGGCAAACGGCAGGGCAAAGTTACCACTTATCATTAGAAACATTGAACATTAATGGCCAGAACTGTCCAGTTAAAAGAAACCAATTGGCTTATTGGCTTAAGGAACAAAACCCATCTATTTGCTGCTTACAAGAAACACATCTGTCCAACAAAGATGCATACAGACTGAAAGTGAAAGGCTGGAAAAAGATATACCATGCCAACGGAAATGAAAAAAGAGCGGGCGTAGCCATCTTAATATCAGACAACATAAACTTTACCACAAAAACTGTTAAGAGAGACAAAGAGGGGCACTATATAATGATTAAGGGATCAATTCAACAGGAATATATAATGATTATCAATGTATATGCACCTAATTACAGGGCACTGGTTTATTTAAAAGATTGGTTAAGGGACTTAAAGGGAGACTTAGACCCCAATACAATAGTACTGGGGGACTTCAATACTCCACTCTCAGAAATAGAAAGATCAACAGGACTGAAGATCAAAAAGGAGACAGTAGATATAAATGACACTACAGCCCAAATGGATCTAACAGATATCTACAGAACTTTCAATCCTACAGCTAAAGCATTTACATTCTTCTCAGCAGTACATGGAACCTTCTCTAGGATTGACCACATACTAGGCCATAAAGCAAGTCTCAGCAAATTCAAAAGAATTAGAATCATACCATGCAGCTTCTCAGACCACAGCGGAATGAAGCTGGAAATTAGCAGCTCAGGAATCCCTAGAGCATATGCAAAGACATGGAGATTGAACAACATGCTCCTGAATGAACAATGGGTCATAGAAGAAATTAAAAGAGAAATCAAAAATTTTCTGGAAGTAAATGAGGATAACAGCACAATATACCAAAACTTATGGGACGCAGCAAAAGCAGTGTTAAGAGGAAAGTTTATATCAATAGGGGCCTACATCAAGAAATTGGAAAGGCACCAAATAGATGAGCTTTCAATTCACCTCAAGGATCTAGAAAACCTACAGCAAACCAGACCCAAATCTAGTAGGAGAAGAGAAATAATTAAAATCAGAGAAGAAATCAACAGGATTGAGTAAAAAAAAATTACAAAAAATCAGCCAAATGAGGAGCTGGTTTTTTGAAAAAATAAACAAAATTGACACCCCATTGGCCCAACTAACTAAAAAAAGAAGAGAAAAGACCCAAATCAATAAAATCAGAGATGAAAAATGAAACGTAACAACAGACACCACAGAAATAAAAAGAATCATCAGAAATTACTACAAGGACTTGTATGCCAGCAAACAGGGAAACTTATCAGAAATGGATAGATTCCTAGACACATGCAACCTATGTAAATTGAACCAGGAAGACATAGAAAACCTAAACAGACCCGTAACTGAGACAGAAATTGAAACAGAAATAAAGGCCCTCCCAACAAAGAAAAGCCCAGGACCAGATGGATTCACTGCTGAATTCTACCAGACATTTAAAGAAGAACTGACTCCAATTCTTCTCAAACTATTCAGAACGATCGAAAAAGAGGGAATCCTCCCAAATTCTTTTTATGAAGCCAGTATCATCTTAATTCCAAAGCCAGGAAAAGATGCAGCACTGAAAGAGAATTACAGACCAATATCCCTGATGAACATAGACGCAGAAATCCTCAATAAAATTCTCGCCAATAGATTGCAACAACACATAGGAAAGATCATCCACCCAGACCAAGTGGGATTTACCCCTGGTATGCAGGGATGGTTTAATGTGCACAAATCAATCAACATGATACACCATATTAACACACTACAGAAGAAAAACCATATGATTATCTCAATAGATGCAGAGAAAACATTTGATAAAATTCAACACCCTTTCATGATGAAAACTCTAAACAAACTCGGTATGGAAGGAACATTCCTCAATATAATCAGAGCAATCTATGAAAAACCCACGGCCAACATCCTATTGAATGGGGAAAAGTTGGAAGCATTTCCACTGAGATCTGGTACCAGACAGGGATGTCCACTCTCACCACTGCTATTCAATATAGTTCTGGAAGTTCTAGCCAGAGCTACTAGGCAAGAAAAAGAAATTAAAGGGATACAAATTGGGAAGGAAGAACTCAAACTATCCCTCTTTGCAGATGATATGATTGTTTATTTAGGGGACTCAAAGAACTCTATTAAGAGATTATTGGAACTCGTAGAATAGTTTGGCAACGTATCAGGATATAAAATCGATGCACAAAAATCAACAGCCTTTGTATACACAGGCAGTGCCACGACTGAGGAAGAACTGCTAAGATCAATCCCATTCACAATAGCTACAAAACCAATCAAATAACTTGGAATAACTTTAACCAAGGACGTTAAGGATTTCTACAATGAAAATTACAAAACCTAAAGAAAGAAATAGAAGAGGATATCAAAAAATGGAAAAATCTTCCATGCTCAGGGATTTAAAGAATCAACATCATCAAAATGTCCATTCTCCAAAAAGCAATTTACAGATTCCATGTGATACCAATTAAAATACCGAAGACATTCTTCTCAGATCTGGAAAAAATGATGCTGAAATTCATAGGGAGGCAAAAGAGACCTCGAATAGCTAAAGCAATCTTCTACAACAAAAATAAAACCGGAGGCATCTCAATACCAGATTTCAGGACATACTGCAGGGCAGTTGTAATCAAAACAGCATGGTACTGGTACAGAAACAGATGGATAGACCAATGGAACAGAATTGAAACACCAGAAATCAATTCAAACATCTACAGCCAAATTATATTTGATCAAGGATCTAAAACCAATCCCTGGAGTAAGGACAGTCTATTCAATAAATGGTGCTGGGAAAACTGGATTTTCACGTGCAGAAGCATGCAGCAAGACCCCTACGTTTCACCTTACACAAAAATTCACTCAACATGGATTAACAACTTAAATCTACTACCTGACACCATCAAATTATTAGAGAGCATTGGAGAAACCCTGCAAGATATAGTTACCGGCAAAGACTTCCTAGAAAAGACCCTGGTGGTGCAGGCAGTCAAAGCCAAAATTAACATTTGGGATTGCATCAAATATAGAAGTTTCTGTACTGCAAAAGAAACAGTCAGGAGAGTGAAGAGACAACCAACAGAATGGGAAAATATATTTGCAAACTGTTCAACTGATAAAGGGTTGATAACCAGAATCTACAAAGAAATCAAGGAACTCCACAACATCAAAACAAACAACCCACTTAAAAGATGGGCCAAGGATCTCAATAGACATATTACAGAAGAGGAAATTCAAATGGCCAACAGACACATGGAAAAATGTTCAAGATCACTAGCAGTCAAGGAAATGCAAATCAAAACCACAATGAGGTTTCACCTCACCCCAGTGAGAATGGCTCACATTCAGAGATCTACCAACAATAGATGCTAGAGAGGATGTGGGGAAGCAGGGACACTAATCCAATGTTGGTGGGAATGCAAACGGGTAAAGCCACAATGGAAGTCAGACTGAAGATTCCTCAGAAACCTGAATATAACCCTACCATACAACCCAGCCATCCCACACCTTGGAATTTACCCAATGGAAATTAAATTGGCAAACAAAAAAGCAGTCTACACATTAATGTTTATTGCAGCTCAATTCACAATACCTAAGACCTGGAACCAACCCAAATGCCCATCAACAGTAGACTGGATAAAGAAATTATGGGACACGTACTCTATCGAATACTACATAGCAGTCAAAAACAATGAAATCTGGTCATTTGCTACAAGATGGAGGAATCTGGAGAACATCATGCTGAGTGAATGAAGCCAGTCCCAAAGGGACAAATATCATATGTTCTCCCTGATCGGCGACAACTAACTGAGCACCAAAGGGAAAACCTGTTGAAGTAAAATGGACACTATGAGAAACAGTGACTTGATCAGTCCTTGCCCTGATGGTTGATGTACAATGTAATATTTTATGCATTTTAGTATTTTTTCTTTGTTTTGTTCTAGTACTATTGGTTGAACTCTGTAATTAACACACAATTATTCTTAGGTGTTTAAATTTTAACTGAAAAGTGATCCCTGTTAAATATAAGAGTGGGAATAAGAGAGGGAAGAGATGTGAAATTTGGGACAATCTCAATCGGACTTGTCCCAAATGGTGGAGTTCGAATCGTGCCAGGGGATTCCAATACAATCCCATCAAGGTGGCATGCACCAATGCCATCTCATTAGTCCAAGTGATCAATTTCAGTTCACCACTGATCACACTGATAGGTCTAAGAGTCAAAGGGATAACACAAACAGGACTAGTATCTGCTAATACTAACTGATAGAATAAAAAAGGGAGAGAACGATCCAACATGGGAAGTGGGATACACAGCAGACTCATAGAATGGCAGATGTCCTAAACAGCACTCTGGCCTCAGAATCAGCCCTTAAGGCATTCAGATCTGGCTGAAGAGCCCATGAGAGTATTTCAGGCATGGAAAGATAAGTCACTCTGGCAAAAAAAAAAAAGAAGAAGACCTAAATGAAAGATCTCTGTGATTGAGATCCCAGTGGAAAGAACGGGGCCATCAAAGAAGGAGGTACCTTTCTCTGAAGGGAGGAGAAAAATTCCGTTTTGACTATGACCAACAAAAGATGCTGGAGAGGATGTGGGGGAAAAGGGACACTAACTCACTGTTGGTAGGATTGCAAACTGGTTAAGCCACTATGGAAGTCAGTCTGGAGATTCCTCAGAAACCTGAATAACCCTACCTTTCAACCCAGCCATCCCACACCTTGGAATTTACCCAA
Organism: Oryctolagus cuniculus; assembly: GCF_964237555.1. Taxonomy (NCBI): domain Eukaryota; kingdom Metazoa; phylum Chordata; class Mammalia; order Lagomorpha; family Leporidae; genus Oryctolagus; species Oryctolagus cuniculus. The sequence goes on from NC_091446.1 coordinate 50,209,200, forward strand.
TGGAAATTAAATTGGCAAACAAACAAGCTGTCTGCACCTTAATGTTTATTGCAGCTCAATTCACAATAGATAAGACCTGGAACCAACCCAAATGCCCATCAACAGTATTCTGGATAAAGAAATTATGGGACATGTACTCTATCGAATACTATACAGCAGTCAAAAACAAAGAAACCCAGTCATTTGCAACAAGATGGAGGAATTTGGAAAACATCATGCTGAGTGCATTAAGCCAGTCCCAAAGGGACAAATATCATATGTTCTCCCTGATCAGCAACAACTAACTGAGCACCAAAAGGGAAACTTGTTGAAGTAAAATGGACACTTTGAGAAACAGTGACTTGATCAGCTCTTGTCCTGACGGTTGATGTACAATGTAATACTTTATCCGTTTTAGTATTTTCTTTTTGTTCTACTACCATTGGTTGAACTCTGTAATTAACACACAATTATTCTTAGGTGTTTAAATTTTAACTGAAAAGTGATCCCTGTTAGGAATTTGGAAAACATTATGCTGAGTGAAATAAGCCAATCCCAAAGGGTGTTGAATTTTATCAAATGTTTTCTCTGCATCTATTGAGATAATCATATGGTTTTTCTTCTGTAGTGTGTTAATATGGTGTATCATGTTGATTGATTTGTGCACATTAAACCATCCCTGCCTTCCAGGGGTAAATCCCACTTGGTCTGGGTGGATGATCTTTCCTATGTGTTGTTGCAATCTATTGGCGAGAATTTTATTGAGGATTTTTGCATCTATGTTCATCAGGGATATTGGTCTGTAATTCTCTTTCAGTGCTGCATCTTTTCCTGGCTTTGGAATTAAGATGATACTGGCTTCATAAAAAGAATTTGGGAGGATTCCCTCTTTTTCGATCGTTCTGAATAGTTTGAGAAGAATTGGAGTCAGTTCTTCTTTAAATGTCTGGTAGAATTCAGCAGTGAATCCATCTGGTCCTGGGCTTTTCTTTGTTGGGAGGGCCTTTATTGCTGTTTCAATTTCTGTCTCAGTTACGGGTCTGTTTAGGTTTTCTATGTCTTCCTGGTTCAACTTACATAGGTTGCATGTGTCTAGGAATCTATCCATTTCTGATAAGTTTCCCTGTTTGCTGGCATACAAGTCCTTGTAGTAATTTCTGATGATTCTTTTTATTTCTGTGGTGTCTGTTGTTACGTTTCATTTTTCATCTCTGATTTTATTGATTTGGGTCTTTTCTCTTCTTTTTTTAGTTAGTTGGGCCAATGGGGTGTCAATTTTGTTTATTTTTTCAAAAAACCAGCTCCTCATTTGGCTGATTTTTTGTAATTTTTTTTTATTCAATCCTGTTGATTTCTTCTCTGATTTTAATTATTTCTCTTCTCCTACTAGATTTGGGTCTGGTTTGCTGTAGGTTTTCTAGATCCTTGAGGTGAATTGAAAGCTCATCTATTTGGTGCCTTTCCAATTTCTTGATGTAGGCCCCTATTGATATAAACTTTCCTCTTAACACTGCTTTTGCTGCGTCCCATAAGTTTTGGTATATTGTGCTGTTATCCTCATTTACTTCCAGAAAATTTTTGATTTCTCTTTTAATTTCTTCTATGACCCATTGTTCATTCAGGAGCATGTTGTTCAATCTCCATGTCTTTGCATATGCTCTAGGGTTTCCTGAGTTGCTAATTTCCAGCTTCATTCCGCTGTGGTCTGAGAAGCTGCATGGTATGATTCTAATTCTTTTGAATTTGCTGAGACTTGCTTTATGGCCTAGTATGTGGTCAATCCTAGAGAAGGTTCCATGTACTGCTGAGAAGAATGTAAATGCTTTAGCTGTAGGATTGAAAGTTCTGTAGATATCTGTTAGATCCATTTGGGCTGTAGTGTCATTTATATCTACTGTCTCCTTTTTGATCTTCAGTCCTGTTGATCTTTCTATTTCTGAGAGTGGAGTATTGAAGTCCCCCAGTACTATTGTATTGGGGTCTAAGTCTCCCTTTAAGTCCCTTAACCAATCTTTTAAATAAACCAGTGCCCTGTAATTAGGTGCATATACATTGATAATCATTATATATTCCTGTTGAATTGATCCCTTAATCATTATATAGTGCCCCTCTTTGTCTCTCTTAACAGTTTTTGTGGTAAAGTTTATGTTGTCTGATATTAAGATGGCTACGCCCACTCTTTTTTCATTTCCGTTGGCATGGTATATCTTTTTCCAGCCTTTCACTTTCAGTCTGTATGCATCTTTGTTGGACAGATGTGTTTCTTGTAAGCAGCAAATAGATGGGTTTTGTTCCTTAAGCCAATAAGCCAATTGGTTTCTTTTAACTGGACAGTTCTGGCCATTAATGTTCAATGTTTCTAATGATAAGTGGTAACTTTGCCCTGCCGTTTGCCAAATATATTTTCTAACATATGCTTTGAATTCCCTATGATCTTTTGCTGTAAGGTTTCCTTCCTTTACCTTCTTTCATATTGATGACCGTGTTTCTGTATTTTTGCGTGCAACACATCTTTAAGCATCTTTTGCAGGGCTGGACAAATGGCGACAAATTCTTTCAATTTTTGTTTGCTATGAAAGGTCTTTATTTCACCTTCATTCACAAATGAGAGCTTTGCAGGATATAATATTCCGGGCTGGCAGTTTTTCTCTCTTAGTACCTGGACTATGTCTCGCCATTCCCTCCTAGCTTGTAGGGTTTCTGATGAGAAGTCAGCTATGAGTCTGATTGGAGATCCTCTGAGAGTAATCTGACTTTTCTCTCTTGCACATTTTAGGATCTTTTCTTTATGTTTCACTGTAGAGAGTTTAATTACAACGTGTCGTGGTGAGGATCTCTTTTGGTCGTGTTTATTAGGGGTTCTATGAGCTTCCTGTACTAGGATGTCTCTATCCTTCTCCAAACCTGGGAAATTTTCTGCTACTATCTCACTAAAAAGGCCTTCTAATCCTTTCTCCCTCTCCATGCCTTCAGGAACTCCTAGAACCCGAATGTTGGGTTTTTTTAATAGTATCCTGAAGATTCCCGACAATATGTTTTAGATTTCTAATTTCCTCTTCTTTTCTTTGGTTTGACTGTATCCTTTGCTGTTCTCTGCCTTCTACGTCCGATATTCTCTCTTCTGCTTCACCCACTCTGTTTGTGAGGCTCTCTAGTGTGTTTTTCATTTGATCTATTGAATTCTTCACTTCATTATGATTTCTCGGAACTATCACAGTTTCCTGTTCTACTAGTTTCTGCGTTTCATTTTGATTCTTCCTTAGTATTTCATTTTCATGAGAGAGATTTTCTATCTTGTCCATTAAGGATTTCTGTAGTTCAAGAATTTGTTTTTGAGAACTTCTTAATGTTCTTATCAATTTTTTGAGATATGCTTCTTGCATTTCTTCTATCTCGTCATCTTCATAATCTTGAATTGGGGTTCTTTTTCATTTGGGGGCCTCGTAGTGACTTCCTTGTTTTATTACCTCGGTTTTTGCGTTTGTTATTTGGCATATTGGAGATATTTGGTTTCTTCACTGTGGTGCTTTTTCTTGTTATGCTATGACTCAGATTAAATGGATTGTCTGTTTTTGATGGAGCCTTAGAGGCTTGAGATGGGTGTGGCCTGAGAGCTCTGTTTGGTGTGCCCAAAGTGACACTCCCAGGTTAGGCATGGTAGATCTCTCTCTCTCTCTCTCTTTCTTTTTTTTGATTCAAAAGGGAAGTTATTCTGTACAGCTGAACGAAGTTGGAGGTAGTTAGCAGGCAAATGAAATACCCATAGGAGCCAGAGATCGGAAGCTCTTTCCCAAGGGCCACACAGGGAATCTGTTCTGCCCTAGAGTAGGCTCAAATTCTTCAGTCTCCCACTGGGTTGCCAAAGTTACAGAATTGTAGCATCTCTGGAGAGTACTCACTTGAATTCCGTGAGTTCTCACCCCCACCGTCTCTTTTTTCACAATCTCAGTTCAGTAGCACCACAAATTCACTAGGTCCTAATCTCCTGTTAATTCACCCCGCCCAGAGTCAGGTTTTTCTGCTAGGCTCAGGGCTGGTGCAGACCTGAGGTCGCTCTGCTTATGACGTATGTCCAAGATGGCGCCTGCTCTTTGTCTTGCTCACCCTTGAGAGGTGAGCGGAGAGAGAGAAACCCGTGTCCGTATCGGTCACTTTTTTTTTCTCTCTCTCTCTCTTCTAGTTAGCCTGGTGAACTTTTCCCCCCGGGGTCATTCCCTCTAGTCTCCTCTTTGCACTTGCCTGCTGGTGTCTCGGGCTATTGAGGTTCGGCTCACCTCGCATTCCATCGCAGGTGTGTTGAGTCTGCCACTGGTGTCCTGAACTGTGGGCTCCCACGCTCTCCACGCAGGTCCACTGTGAATCACTAGTTCTGTAAGAGTTCCCTCTGCTGTTTCTTCCCCTACTCTTCCTTGAACCTGCAGTATCTCCACTTTTATTAAACTGTCTCTTCCTGGACTATCAGTGTGCTCCCTTCCTATTCTGCCATCTTGCCCTATATAAAAACATTTTTGCAACACTGTTTATGATTTTGAGATCTAGAAATACCTTAGCAGTTCATTACTTGGGGATCAGATATATTAAATACATCCTGTCCATATAATGGAATACTACACAACAATTAAAAGGAACTAACTAAGTTGGAAATACAATATTACATGAAAGAAATAAATATAGGACAATACATCTGGCATGACAGTAATGGTATTCACAGGAGTCTACTGATGATGAATGGCTTCCTCTAGAACTATGTAGTACCTTAAAAAGTACTTAAAGAGATGTGTTAAGTGGGCATTAAGGATGGATGGACAGATAGATAGATTGATAGCATCTGTGTTTGCATGTGCCAGAGTGTAAATCTCTATACAGCAATATAAGGAAATAATCATGGCCAGAAGAATACACGCAAAATTCATGATAGGATTGCTTCTAGGAATAGCAGAAATGATTTAAAACCAAGAAGAGTTGTTAAATGGAACTTTGTTTTCATTTGTAATATTTTAATTTTTTTAACAAATGATAGAAAAAACTATAAAATAATAACATTATTCTGAGCGACAGGATTATATACTTATATGTATTAATTCATTCAAAATATATATTATTATATCTAATGTATGACATCTACCTTCCTAGTGAAGTTTATTTAGGGAAGAACACATGGAGAAATATATCCATCATCAGTAAGCCTATATTCTATTTTTATATTATTATTTATTTTCCTTGTCTACATTTTAATTGATCAAATATGCAAATATATAGAAAGCTAAGAATGAGTCTTTGTAAACCACATAAGCCTAAAATGAGAAGCATTTAAATGAGTGCACAAATAGGGGGCCGGTTCCTCGGCTCAATAGGCTAATCCTCCGCTTTGCGGCACTGGCACACCGGGTTCTAGTCCTGGTAGGGGCGCCAGATTCTGTCCTGGTTGCCCCTCTTTCGGGCCAGCTCTCTGCTGTGGCCCGGGAGTGCAGTGGAGGATGGCCCAAGTCCTTGGGCCCTACACCCCATGGGAGACCAGAGAAGTACCTGGCTCCTGCCTTCAGATCAGCGCAGTGCGCCGGCCGCTGCGCGCTGGCAGTGGCGGCCATTGGAGGGTGAACCAACGGCAAAGGAAGACCTTTCTCTCTGTCTCTCTCTCTCACTGTCCACTCTGCCTGTCAAAAATTAAAAAATAAATAAATAGATAAAAAATAAATGAGTGAACAGATAGGCATCTTTGGGAAAAGGAGCTCAGCTGTCTTAGAGGAAGCTTTACTTGAACTCAGGCTGACTCCCTTCAGCCTGACTTTAGTCTTTGAAAAGAGTTGGAGGGCCAGAGGTAGGAAATGTACTTTAAGGCCCTTTATACCTTTATTTTATGGCAGTATCACCTCCAAGGATACTGCTAATGATTACTGCAACATCTCTCAATGTTCTTGGAGTGAGGATTTAGCATACAGTTCAAGATGCCTCTTGTGATATCCACATCCCATATTGTAGTGTCTGGGTTTGAGTATTGGGTCTGCTTTTGATTCCAGCTTCCTGCTAATGTACCCCCTGGGAGGCAACAGATGATGACTCAAGTACTTGAGTCCCTGTAACTCATGTGGGACATCCAGACTGAATTCCAGGCTCCTGACTTCAGCTAGCCCAGCCCTAGCTGTTGTAGGCATTCAAGAAGTGAACTAGCGAATGGAAGATTCATTTTCTCTTTCTCTCCCTCTAACTCAGTCTCTCTCTCTATCTCTCTCTATCTCTCTCTCTCCCCCCTCCCTCCCTCCCCTCTCTTCATGCCTTTCACTCAAATGAGCATAAATTTAAAAATGAAAATTTTATAATTTTTAAAAGTCATTCTATTATTCTATGACTTACATAAAATCTGAATGGGAATCTTATTTATTTCTTATTTATTTCTTTCCTCATTATGTTCATGATTTTGTTTATGTCTTTCAGTATATGTGCCATCATTAACAAAGGCTGTGTTACTTTTCCTTCTCTGATGTTACTACTTCTGAATTTCTTACCTGTTTTTATGAATTACATTCTCGTTTTTCACATATTTACAAATGTCTCTTCAAATGTCTCTTTGAATTTTAGATATTTTGTGTGTGTGTGCATGAGTATATTGCTTTAAAGACTATCAGGGATTGGTGCTGTGTAGTGGGTAAAGCTGCTGCCTGCAGTGCCAGCATCCTCTCTCTGTTCTGGTTCGAGTCCCAGCTGCTCCACTTCCCATCCAGCTCTCTGCTATTACCTGGGAAAGCAGTGGAAGATGGCCCAAGTGTTTGGGCCCCTGGACTTGTGCAGGAGACCCAGAAGAAGTTCCTGGCTCCTCCTGGCTTCAGAGCTGCCCAGCTCCAGCCATTGAGGCCATTTGGGGATTGAACCAACAAATGGAAGACTCCCTCTCCCTCCCTCCCTCCCTCTCTCTCTCTCCCTCTGCCTTTGCCTCTCTGTCACTCTGCCTTTTAAGTAAATAAATATGCCTTTGAAAATATAAAAAAAATAAGAGTATCAGACTTTTTCTGATAAGCAAGTTACTGTAGATTGGTTTGATCCTTTCAAGCCTTATTTTTAATCTCTGTTAAGGAAGCTCAAAAGAAGCTGTTAAGATTAATTTCATTCCACTTCTAAGCCATGATTGTTCTGCATTCTCTAGTGAATGCCTCCTATGTTCAACAAGAATCTCTCTATATCGGCTGGTGAGACTTGAGAATTGTTCAGCTTTCACATTCCTCAATGATTCTTTTTCTACAAACTTGTTCTTATTTTAATTCATGGATTTTTATTCAATGAATACTCAGAATTGTATATATCTAAAATTTCAAGGAGATCCCCAACATAGTTTTCTGGTACATTTTTCTCTATACAGCTCTCTCCTGCTAGACACTATATCCCCCAAATTCTGCCTTGGACTTCTAGAACAGTACTAGTGCTTGCTTTCTGTACAGGTTCTCTGTTCTTCCTCCATGGTCTGGAAATTGGATTTAAACAGATATTCTAGTCTTTCTATGTAAAGTTACACTTGTTTTGCTCCATCTGAGCCCTAAGAATCTCATGCTGCTTATTTTTTAAGGTAAAAACACTTTTCTATGCAGTTTTTTTATTTTCTTGTGATAGAAGAGTAATTTCAAATCCTTTTACTCTTTAACAGCTGGAATAAGTAAAAGTTTTATATATAATATAAAATAATATAAATATATATTACATTATATATAATATAAAATAATATGTAATTATATTATATTATATATATATTCCATAGTTAGTGAGGAAGTTTGTGAGGAAGATACAGTCAGCAGGTAACACTTGATAAAATAAAAAGTAGACAGAGAATTGACAGAATCAGTTCCTCATTCAGGCAAACACAAGAAGATGTAAATTATGTAGAATTGTGTGGTTTACCTTATATAAAATTGTGGACGCAACACTTCATATGTGTGAAAATGGGAAAAGGAATGCAAGAGGTTTGAGACAAGGCAAGTATGAAATGGGTGCCTAGGAATGTAGAAGAGTAAATGAACTAGGAAAATGAAGCATGATTTCCAAGTAGCAATAAGACCAAACTAAGGTAAGTAGTCATGAATTTTAAATGAGAACAGAACTGTTACGTGTTTCCGAAATGTCAGTAGTGTGACACAGATCCAAGAGAGGCGAGATTTAGACATTACCAGAATAAAAATTTTACACTGCTGATTCAGAATTGCATACTTTCCTATTTTATTTGCTTATCTGTTAATTAATGAGCTCATTCCCTTGGTACATATATTCTTAGTATCTATAATACAAAAGATATATCTCTAAGGTAAATCACACCATATCTTAAATTGTATGTGTCTTTTTTATGTTTAAGGATTCATAGCCATTCATTGCATACTGAAGCATACTCAAATCTCATTTGAATTCAATATACCAAAGAATTTTTATTGCATAATTGTCGTATATTTTATTTTCTCAGATCTGGCTTTATTTGTCTCTAGGGTGGGAAAAACTCGGCAAAACAGGCATACTTCACTTGACTCTACCTGGTAATTTAAACAAATAACTTAAAGTACATGATGTTTACTTCAAAGTACAACTTGATTTTCAGAAAAAGAAGATTGTTAATTGATAGTAGAATGTGTTTGCTATATTTATTATGTTTCTATTGTGTCTTTCTCACTTTCACTGGTTTTCTGGTAGCAGGAATTTACTATGTAATCATTCTGAAAATACCAAGACACAAAGCTATACCAGTCACTATTGCATTACACATACTTGAATGTTCTCTCATCTGTTCCTTTAAGAATGAATATAAGAGGGGCGGGTGCCCTGGTTCACTTGGTTAATCCTCCACCTGCAGTGCTGGCATCCTATATGGGCACCAGATTCTAGTCGCGGTTGCTCCTCTTCCAGTCCAGCTCTCTGCTGTGGCCCGGGAGAGCAGTGGAGGATGGACCAAGTGCGTGGGCCCCTACACCCGCATGGGAGACCAGGAGGAGGCACCTGGCTCTTGGCTTCAGATCAGCACAGCACCAGCTGTAGCGGCCATTTGAGGAGTGAACCAACAGAAGGAAGACCTTTCTCTCTGTCTCTCTCTCTCACTGTCTATAACTCTATCTGTCAAATAAAAAAAAAGAATGAATATAACAGAGCAGTCTCAATACTTTTACTCTCCCACATGAGATATTTTAAGAATCAAGGAATTTTATAGCTTATTTCTCAGCCTAAGGCTGTTCCATCTTGGGGTTGGGGGAGAAGATTCATGTTACAAAAGTATGTCTGTGCATTTTGTATGTTCTCAACATTTTTTTATTTGAAAGGCAGAGAGAGAGAGATTTCTCGGTCTATGGGTTTGTTCCTCAAATGCCCACAACAACCAGGGTTGAACAAAGCCAAAGTAAGGAACTGGGAACTCAATCTGGGCCTCTCATGTGAGTGATAAGGATCCAAGCACTTGAGCCATCACATTCTGCCTCCCAGTATGTGCATTAGCAGAAAGCCAGAATCATGAGAGGAGGTGGGACTCACACCCAGGCACTTGATATGCAATATAAGTGCCCTAGGTGGCATCTTAACTGCTACACCAAACACCCACCCCTGTGTTTTATTTTAAACTTAGAGTACAACTTTTAAACTTATAAAGTACTATCAATGCATGAATATACGTTATTATATAATAAATCAGGATTTGAACCAAACAGAAGATAAGAAATTATTTTATAAAGTGAAATCTTACCAATATCCATGTTTTCTTCATAAATCATTTTCCTATCCTCCTAAAGTCATAAATTATAGAAATATAATGAATTCATGGGTGCAAGATCGCGGAACAGGGAGGGAACACAACAATAGTCCAGGAAAAGATAGTTCAATAAAAGTGGAGATTCTGTAGTTTCGGGGAAAATTTAGGGAATAAAACTGCAGAGGAAACTTCCGGAACTACCGAGACACAACAGGAGTCACACCATATGCAAACACATGGAGAATGGACAACATGATTCTGCATGAACAGTGGGTCATCGAAGAAATCAAAAGATTTCTAGAAACAAATGAAAATGATAACACAACCTATCAAAACCTGTGGGATACAGCAAAAGCAGTGCTAAGAGCAAAGTTTATAGCAATTAGTGCCTACATCAAGAAACTGGAAAGGAACCAAAAAATGAACTCTCCATGCACCTCAAGGATTTAGAAAAACAGCAGCAAATCAAGCCCAAATCCAGAAGGAGGAAAGAAATACTAAAGATCAGAGAAGAAATAAACAGAATTGAAACAAAAAAAATACAAAAGATCAACAAAACCAAGAGCTGGTTCTTTAAAAAAATAAACAAAATAGACATGCCATTGGCCCAACTAGCCAAGAAAAAAAAAGGAGAGAGAAGACCCAAATCCATAAAATCAAATATAGTAATGGAAATGTAACAACAGACACAACAGAAATAAAAAGAATCATCAGAAACCACTATAAAGAGATGTATGCTAACAAATTGGGGAACCTGGAAAAAATGGATAGATTCTTGGACACATGCAACCTTCCTAAACTGAGCAATGAAGATATAGAAAACCTGAACACCCATAACCATGAAAGAAATTGAATCAGTAATAAACACACTACCGAAAAAGAACAGCCCAGGACAAGAGGGCTTCATCGCCAAATTCTACCAGACATTTAAAAAACAACTAACTCCAGTTCTTCTCAAATTACTCAAAACAATTGAAATGGAGGAGATCCTCTCAAATTCTTTCTACAAAGCCAATATCACATTAATTCCTAAGCCCAGAAAAGACACAACAAAGAAAGAAAACTACAGACCTATCTCCCTGATGAACATAGATGCAAAAATACTCAACAAAATTCTGGCAAACTGAATCCAACTGCACATCAGAAAGATCATTCACCCAGACCAAGTGGGATTTATCCCTGGTATGCAGGGATGGTTCAATATTTGAAAGTCAATCAATGTGATACATCACATTAACAAATTGAGAAACAAAAAACATATGATTATCTCAATAGATGCAGAGAAAGCATTTGAAAAAATACAATACCCTTTCATGATGAAAACTCTAAGCAAATTGGGGTTAGAAGGAACATTCCTCAACACAATTAAGGCAATTTATGATAAACCAATGGCCAGCATTATATTGAATGGGGAAAAGTTGGAGGCATTTCCATTGAAAACTGGCACCAGACAGGGATGCCCACTCTCACTATTGCTATTCAATACAGTCCTAGAAGTGTTAGCCAGAGCCATCAGGCAAGAAAAAGAAATTAAAGGGATACAAATGGGAAAGGAGGAAGTTAAACTATCCCTATATGCAGATGACATGATCCTATTTATAGGGGATCCTATAAATTCCTATAAGAGACTATTGGAACTCATAGAAGAGTTTGGTGAAGTAGCAGGATACAAAGTCAATGCTCAGAAATCAACAGCCTTTGTATACAGAGACAACGCCGTGGCTAGGAAGAACTTCTAAGATCAATCCCATTCACAATAGCCACAAAAACAATAAAGTACCTTGGAATAAATTTAACTAAGGATGTCAAAGACCTCTATGATGAAAATTACAAAACACTAAAGAAAGAAATAGAAGACAACACAAAAAAATGGAAAAACCTGCCAGGCTCATGGACTGGAATAATCAATATCATCAAAATGTCCATTCTCCCAGAAGCAATTTACAAGTTCAATGCAATACCAATCAAAATACCAACGTCATTCTTCAAAGACCTAGAAGAAATGATGCTGAAATTCATATGGAGAAATAGGAGACTGCGAAGAGCTAAAGCAATCCTTTACAATAAAAACAAAGCCAGAGGCATCACAATTCCAGACTTCAAGACATACTACACATGAGTCGTACTTTGGAAATTTATATTCATTAAATAAAAGATAAAAAAAAAGACATACTACAGGGCAGTTATACTCAAAACAGCCTGGTACTGGTAAAAAAAAAAAAAAATGATAGACCAATGGAACAGAATAGAAACATAGAAACATTGGAGATCAATCCAAACATCTATAACCAATCATATGCGACAAAGGACCTAAAACCAACCCGTGGAACAAGGACAGCCTCTTCAACAAATGGTGCTGGGAGGGGGGGCGGAGCCAAGATGGCGGAATAGTGAGGGCGCGCACCCATAATCCGGGAAAATTTAGTTTAATAAAAGGGGAGTTACGGTAGCCTCAGAAAAAGGACCAGGAAAATATTGCAGAGGAAACTCTTCTGGATCTAGTGGCTGTGAATCGGAGGACCTACTGGGAGAACAAGGTCGCCCACCGCACGGAAGCTGAGCCGCGGGAGCCACAGGGTCTGTGCGCCAGTGCAGGAAGGGGAGTGCATGTCACACAGACACCAGTGGGGAGAGTTGGGACTCCCAGGGCTCTGAGTCCACACATCGGCGCTGGAAGGGGAGGTGAGCTCAATAACCCGAGACATTGGTGGGAAAACGGGGGTCAGAATCTAGAGGGGAGCCGGAAAGTGCAGCAGACTCACTACTGGAAAGAAGGAAAAAAAAAGGTTGGGGGTTTCTCTCTCCGCCAACCTTGCAAAGGTTGCAAGGCTGCAAGGCTTGAAGAGTTTGCAAGAGACAAAGAGCAGGCCCCCTCTCTGGATTTACATAACAACAGGGGAGAGCTAAGGAACTGAGTCACTACAATTCAGTAGCCTAGGCAACCCAGTGGGAGTCCAGAGGAGAAACGGAGCTTACACAGACTCTTTGGGTAGAAGCCAGAAAATGGAAGCTAAATACCATCAATTCTGCACAGCCGTGCCGTGCAGTATTACTTACCCCCTGAATAAATAAAATAAATAAATAAATAAATGAATAAATAAATAAATAAAAAGAGAGAGATTTACCACGCATAACCTGAGGGTGTCAATTTGCACACCTGTAACCCGGAAGAACCAAGCAGAGCTCTCAGGCCACACCCATCTCAAGCCTCCAAGGCACCTCCAACAGCAGGCAGTCCACTTAACACAGACATAGTATAAAGTAAAAAAAAAAAAAATTTAAAAAAAAAGAAACACACAGTGACGAAAGAAGAATTAACTATGCCAAGCAACAAACACAGAAATCGAGGGAACAAGATCAACAATGACACTATGATGCCTCCAAATAAACAAAACACCCCAAGCCAAGATTATGAAGATGATGAGATAGAAGAAATGCAAGATACGGATTTCAAAAAATTTATGATAAGAACATTTAGAAGTTTTCAAAAGCAAATCCTTGAACTACAGAAATCCTTATTGGACAGGATTGAAAATCTCTCTCGTGAAAATGAAATATTAATGAAGAATCAAAATGAAACGCAGAAACTAGTAGAACAGGAAACTGTGATAGTGAAGAGAAATCAAAATGAAATGAAGAGCTCAATAGATCAAATGACAAACACATTAGAGAGCCTTAAAAACAGAATGGGTGAAGCAGAAGAGAGAATATCAGACTTAGAAGATAGAGCACAGGAAAACATACAGTCAAACCAAAGAAAAGAAGAGGAAATTAGAAATCTAAAAAATAGTGTTGGGAATCTACAGGATACTATTAAAAAAACCAACATTCGAGTTCTAGGAGTTCCTGAAGGCATGGAGAGGGAGAAAGGATTAGAAGGCCTTTTTAGTGAGATACTAGCAGAGAACTTTCCAGGTTTGGAGAAGGACAGAGACATCCTAGTACAGGAAACTCATAGAACCCCCAATAAACATGACCAAAAGAGATCCTCACCACGACACGTGGTAATTAAACTTACCACAGTGAAACATAAAAAAAGATCCTAAAATGTGCAAGAGAGAAACATCAGATTACTCTCAGAGGATCTCCAATTAGATTCACAGCAGACTTCTCATCAGAAACCCTATAGCCTAGGAGGGAATGGCGAGACATAGCACAGGTAATAAGAGAGAAAAACTGCCAGCCCAGAATATTATATCCTGCTAAGCTCTCATTTGTGAATGAAGGTGAAATAAGGACCTTTCATAGCAAACAGAAATTGAAAGACTTTGCCACCACTCATCCGGCCCTGCAAAAGATACTTAAAGATGTGCTACACTCAGAAACACAGAAACACGGCCATCAATATGAAAGAAGGGAAAGGAAGAAAACCGACCAGTAAAAGAATATAGGAAGCTCAAAGCATATACTAGAAAATATCTCCGGGAAAATGGCAGGGCAAAGTCACTACGTATCATTAGTCACTATAACATTAATGGTCTGAATTCTTCAGTTAAAAGACACCGATTGGCTGATTGGCTCAAAGAACACAACACAACTATTTGTTGCCTACAAGAAACACATCTCTCTAACAAAGATGCATGCAGACTGAAAGTGAAAGGTTGGAAAAAGATATTCCATGCCAACAGAAACCAAAAAAAAGCAGGTGTAGCCATATTAATATCAGACAAAATAAAGTTTAATACAAAAACTGTTAAGAGAGACAAAGAGGGACACTATATAATGATTAAGGGTTCAATTCAACAGGAAGATGTAACTATTATAAATGTATATGCACCTAATTACAGGTCACTGGTCTATTTAAAAGATATGTTAAGGAACTTAAAGGGAGATTTAGATTCCAATACAATAGTACTGGGGGACTTCAATACTCCACTCTCAGAAATAGAAAGATCATCCGGACAGAATATCAGCAAGGAAACAGCAGATTTAATTGACACTATTGCCCAAATGGATCTAACAGATATCTACAGAACTTTCAATACTACATCTAAAGACTTCACATTCTTCTCAGCAGTGCATGGAACCTTCTCTAGGATTGATCACATACTAGGCCATAAAGCAAGTCTCAGCAAATTTATAAGAATTAGAATCATACCATGCAGCTTCTCAGACCACAGCGGAATGAAGCTGGAAATTAGCAACTCAGGAAACCCCAGAAAGTATGCAAACACATGGAGACTTAACAACATGCTCCTGAATGAACAATGGGTCATAGAAGAAATCAAAAGAGAAATCAAAAACTTTCTGGAAGTAAATGAAGATAACAACACAACATATCAAAACTTATGGGATACAGAAAATGCAGTATTGAGAGGCAAATTTATAGCAATAGGTGCAATGAGCTTTCAGCACATCACAAGGACCTAGAAAAACTGCAGCAAACCAAACCCAAATCTAGTAGGAGAAGAGAAATAATTAAAATCAGAGAAGAAATCAACAGGATTGAATCCAAAAAAAAAAAAAACACTACAAAAATCAGCCAAGCGAGGAGCTGGTTTTTTGAAAAAATAAACAAAATTGACACCCATTGGCCCAACTAACTAAAAAAAGAAGAGAAAAGACCCAAATCAATAAAATCAGAGATGAAAAAGGAAACGTAACAACAGACACAACAGAAATAAAAAGAATCATCTGAAATTACTACAAGGACTTGTATGCCAGCAAACAGGAAAATCTATCAGAAATGGATTGATTCCTGGACACATGCAATCTACCAAAATTGAACCATGAAGACATCGAAAACCTAAATAGACCCATGACTGAAACAGAAATTGAAACAGTAATAAAGGCCCTCCCAACAAAGAAAAGCCCAGGACCAGATGGATTCACTGCTGAATTCTACCAGACATTTAAAGAAGAACTAATCCCATTTCTTCTCAAACTATTCAGAACAATCGAAAAAGAGGGAATCCTCCCAAATCCTTTCTATGAAGCTAGCATCACCTTAATCCCTAAGCCAGAAAAAGATGCAGCACTGAAAGAGAATTACAGACCAATATCCCTGATGAACATAGACGCAAAAATCCTCAATAAAATTCTCGACAATAGAATACAACAACACATCAGGAAAATCATCCACCCAGACCAAGTGGGATTCATCCCTGGTATGCAGGGATGGTTCAACATTCGCAAATCAATCAATGTGATTCACCACATTAGCAGACTGCAAAAGAAAAAACCATATGATTATCTCAATAGATGCAGAGAAAGCATTCGATAAGATTCAACACCCTTTCATGATGAAAACTCTAAGCAAATTGGGTATAGAAGGAACATTCCTCAATATAATCAAAGCAATTAATGAAAAACCCACGGCCAGCATCCTATTGAATGGGGAAAAGTTGGAAGCATTTCCACTGAGATCTGGCACCAGACAGGGATGCCCACTCTCACCACTTCTATTTAACATAGTTCTGGAAGTTTTAGCCAGAGCCATCAGACAAGAAAAAGAACTTAAAGGAATACAAATTGAGAAGGAAGAAGTCAAACTATCCCTTTTTGCAGACGATATGATTCTTTACTTAGAGGATCCAAAGAACTCTACTAAGAGACTATTGGAACTCATAGAGGAGTTTGGCAAAGTGGCAGGATATAAATCAATGCACAAAAATCAACAGCCTTTGTATATACAAGCAATGCCACGGCTGAGAAAGAACTGCTAAGATCAATCCCATTCACAATAGCTACAAAAACAATCAAATACCTTGGAATAAACTTAACCAAGGACGTTAAAGATCTCTACGAGGAGAATTACAAAATCTTAAAGAAAGAAATAGAAGAGGATACCAAAAAATGGAAAAATCTTCCATGCTCATGGATTGGAAGAATCAACATCATCAAAATGTCCATTCTCCCAAAAGCAATTTATATATTCAATGCATTTCCAATCAGGATACCAAAGACATTCTTCTCAGATCTAGAAAAAATGATGCTGAAATTCATATGGAGGCAAAAGAGACCTCGAATAGCTAAAGCAATCTTCTACAACAAAAATAAAACCGGAGGCATCTCAATACCAGATTTCAGGACATACTACAGGGCAGTTGTAATCAAAACAGCATGGTACTGGTACAGAAACAGATGGATAGACCAATGGAACAGAATTGAAACACCAGAAATCAATCCAAACATTTACAGCCAACTTATATTTGATCAAGGATCTAAAACCAATTCCTGGAGCAAGGACAGCCTATTCAATAAATGGTGCTGGGAAAACTGGATTTCCATGTGCAGAAGCATGAAGCAAGACCCCTACCTTACACCTTACACAAAAATCCACTCAACATGGATTAAAGACCTAAATCTACGACCTGACACCATCAAATTATTAGAGAGCATTGGAGAAACCCTGCAAGATATTGGCACAGGCAAAGAATTTCTGGAAAAGACCCGGGAGGCACAGGCAGTCAAAGCCAAAATCAACTATTGGGATTGCATCAAATTGAGAAGTTTCTGTACTGCAAAAGAAACAGTCAGGAGAGTGAAGAGACAACCAACAGAATGGGAAAAAATATTTGCAAACTATGCAACAGATAAAGGGTTAATAACCAGAATCTACAAAGAGATCAAGAAACTCCACAAAAACAAAACAAACAACCCACTTAAGAGATGGGCCAAGGACCTCAATAGACATTTTTCAAAAGAGGAAATCCAAGTGGCCAACAGGCACATGAAAAAATGTTCAAGATTACTAGCAATCAGGGAAATGTAAATGAAAACCACAATGAGGTTTCACCTCACCCCGGTGAGAATGGTTCACATACAGAAATCTACCAACAACAGATGCTGGCGAGGATGTGGGGAAAAGGGACACTAACCCACTGTTGGTGGGAATGCAAACTGGTCAAGCCACTATGGAAGTCAGTCTGGAGATTCCTCAGAAACCTGACTATAGCCCTACCGTTCGACCCAGCCATCCCACTCCTTGGAATTTATCCAAAGGAATTTAAATTGGCAAACAAAAAAGTGGTCTGCACCCTAATGTTTATTGCAGCACAATTCACAATAGCCAAGACCTGGAACCAACCTAAATGCCCATCAACGGTAGACTGGATAAAGAAATTATGGGATATGTACTCTTTAGAATACTATACCGCAGTGAAAAACAACGAAATCCAGTCATTTTCAACAAAATGGAGGAATCTGGAACACATCATGCTGAGTGAAATAAGCCAGTCCCAAAGGGACAAATACCATATGTTCTCCCTGATCGGTGACAACTGACTGACCACCAAAAAGGAAACCTGTTGAAGTGAAACGGACACTATGAGAAACGGTGACTTGATCATCATAGCCCTGACTGTTAATGAACAACTTAATACATTATCCCTCTTAGTATTTTTTTGTCTGTTCTACTAAATACTACTGGTTTAATTCTGTAATTAATACACAGTTATTCTTAAGTGTTGAAAATTAACTGAAATGTGATCCCTGTTAAACATAAGAGTGGGAATATGAGAAGGAAGAGATGTACAATTTGGGACATGCTCAAGCTGACTTGCCCCAAATGGTAGAGTTAGAAACATACCAGGGGATTCCAATTCAATCCCATCAAGGTGGCATGTACCAATGCCATCTCACTATCCCAAGTGATCAATTTCAGTTCACAATTGATCATAATGAAAGGACTAAGAGTCAAAGGGAGCACATAAACAAGGCTAGTACCTGCTAATACTAACCGATACAATAAATAAAGGGGAGAGTGATCCCACATGGGAAGCGAGATACTCAGCAGACTCATGGAATGGCAGGTGTCCTAAACAGCACTCTGGCCTCAGAATCAGCCCTAAAGGCATTCCGATCTGGCTGAAAAGCCCATGAGAGTATTTCAGGCATGGAAAGCCAAGACACTCTGGCAAAGAAAAAAAAAAAACAAACCCTAAATGAAAGATCTCTGTGAGTGAGATCCCAGTGGAAAGAACAGGTCTTCAAAGAAGGAGGTACCTTTCTCTGAAGGGAGGAGAGAACCTCCACTTTGACTATGACCTTGTCTAAACAAGATAAGAGTCAGAGAACTCAGAGGGATTCCATAGCCTTGGAAACTCATGACTGGAGCATAGGGAGATTACTGATGCCATAAACAGGAGTGTCAATTTGTAAAGTCAACAACAGGAGTCACTGTGCACTTACTCCTCATGTAGGATATCTGTCCTTAATGTGCTGTACATTGAGATTTAATGCTATAACGAGTACTCATACAATATATTTCACTTGTGTTTCTATGGGGGTGCAAACTGTTGAAATCTTTACTTAATGTATACTAAACTGATCTTCTGTAAAAAAAAAAAAAAGAAATTATCAATTCCCAACTTGACTCTCACTGGGATTAAACATGACAATAGGTCTGATCTGATTTCATCATCATTTAAATAATCATCTATTATTTTTCAATTTATGTTTCTATGGGGGTGCAAACTGTTGAAATCTTTACTTAATGTATACTAAGCTGATCTTCTGTATATTAAGAGAATCGAAAATGAATCATGATGTGAATGGAAGGGGAGAGGGAGTGGGAAAGGGGAGGGTTGCGGGTGGGAGGGACGATATCGGGGGGAAGCCATTGTAATCCATAAGTCGTACTTTGGAAATTTATATTCATTAAATAAAAGTTAAAAAAAAAAAAACAAATGGTGCTGGGAAAACTGGATGTCCACATGTCACAGTATGAAGCAAGACCCCTATTTTACACCTTATACAAAAATCCACTCAACATGGATCAAAGAACTAGAGATACACCACGACACCATGAAACTAATTGAGAGTATAGGGGAAACGCTTCAAGACATTGGAACACGCAAAGAATTCCTGGAGAAGACCCCAGAGGCATGGGTAATAAGAGATAAAATAGGCCAGTGCCGCAGCTCAATAGGCTAATCCTCCGCCTGCAGCGCCGGCACACCAGGTTCTAGTCCCGGTCTGGGCACCAGATTCTGTCCCAGTTGCCCCTCTTCCAGGCCAGCTCTCTGCTGTGGCCCAGGAGTGCAGTGGAGGATGGCCCAAGTGCTTGGGCCCTGCACCCCGTGGGAGACCAGGAGAAGCACCTGGCTCCTGCCATCGGATCAGCGTGGTACGCCGGCCACAGCGTGCCAGCCGTGGCGTTCTTTGAAGGGTGAACCAATGGCAAAAGTAAGACCTTTCTGTCTGTCTCTCTCTCTCACTGCCTAACTCTGCCTGTCAAAAGAAAAAAAGAAGATAAAATAAACAAATGGGATTACCTCAAATTGAAAAGTTTCTTTACAGCAAAAGAAACAATCAGGAAAGTGAAGAGGCAACCAACAGAATGTGAGACATTACTCGCAAACTACAAAACTGATAAAGGATTAACAACTAGAATCTATAAAATGATCAAGAAACTCCACAGCAACAAAACAAGCAATGCAATAAAAAGATGGGCCAAGGACCTTAAAAGACATTTTTCAAAAGAGGAAATCCAAATGGCCAACAGACACATGAAAAAATGCTCAGGATCCCTAGCCATCAGGGAAATGCAAATCAAAACCACTATGAGGTTTCACCTCACTCCGGTTAGAATGGCTTACAGAAATTAACTAACAACAGATGCTGGTGAGGATGTGGGGAAAAAGGGACACTAATCCACTGTTGGTGGGAAAGCAAACTGGTAAAGCCACTATGGAAGACAGTTTGGAGAGTCCTCAGAAACCTGAATATAGCCCTATCACATGACCCAGCCATCTCACTCCTTGGAATTTACCCAAATGGAATTAAACAGGGGGAAAAAAAGCTGTTTGCACCTCAGTGTTTGTTGCAGCTCAATTTACAATAGCTAAGACATGGAATCAACCTAAATGCCCATCAACAGATGACTGGCTAAAGAAATTATGGGATATGTACTCTATGGAATAGTCTACAGCAGTAAAAAAAATTAAAAAAATGAAATCCGGTCATTTGCAACAAAATGCAGGAATCTGGAAAATATCATGCTGAGTGAAATAAGTCCAAAAGGAACAAATATCACATGTTCTCCCTTATCGATGACAACTAACCGAGCACCAAAAAGGAAACCCGTTGAAGTGAAATGGACACTATGAAAAACAATGACATGATCAGCCCTTGTCTTGAATGTTGAGGAACAACTTACTATTGTATTCCTTTTAGTATTTTTTTGTTGTTGTTGTTGTTCTTTTTGTTCTACTTAATACCACTGGTTGAACTCTGTAATTAATACACAATTATCCTTAGGCATTTAAAATTAACAGAAAAGTGATCTCTGTTAAATATAAGAGTGGGAATAAGAGAGGGAGGAGATATACAGGTCAGAACATGCTCACTCGGACTTACCTCCAATGCTAGAACTAGAAATGTGCCAGGGGATTCCAATTCAATCTTATCAAGGAAGCATGTACCAAAGCCATGTTATGTGTTAAAGTGCTAAGTTTAAGTACATAATTGATCAAAAAGATAGGGTACGTGTCGAAGAGATTTCACAAATAAGACCGGTGTCTGCAAACATATTCCATTTTGTCATAGTTGTTCTTCAAAATATTGCACTATGACCTGCAGTTATCCAAAGACATTCTAAAAATGCAATGACAGGCCAAGCATTGTGGCATAGTGGGTAAAGCCACCACCTGCAATGCAAGCATCCTATACGGGAGCTGGTTCATGTCCTGGACACTCCACTTCTGATCCTGGTGATACACAAAAAGCAGCAAAAGATGACCCAAGTGTTTGAGTTCCTACACCCATGTGAGAGACCCAGAAGAAGCTCCTGGCTCCTGGCTCCTGGCTTCAGCCTGGCCCAGCCCTGGCCATTGCAGCCATTTTAGAAGTGAACCAGCAGATGGAAGATGGCTCTATATATATATTTATAGAAAGAGAGACAGAGAGGTGGTTATATATATATATATATATATAGAGAGAGAGAGAGAGAGAGAGGGAGCTATATAGAGAGATAGATATAGAGAGAAGTATCTATATATCTCTGAGGAGAAATTAGACACACGAGACAATTCAAAGATGGCACCCAAAGGAAGTAAGGTGGGTGGAACACAAAGTTGCTTACCACCAAAGCTAATTGGCCATGCAACATCAGGAGAAGTGAGGACAACTGATGATAAGTGTATAGACATATGGCTAGTCCTATAAAAATCGCTCTGTAAAATGACCTTTTAAGTGATTGATTGGTCTTTATGCCCTGCCCCAATGACTCTGCAGTTTTGTGCTTTAAAAGGCTTTGTTATGCACGAAATAAATGAGCTCCTGCTAGACTTGACTCCCCGCTGTGTCTGATTGTCTCCTGGATTGCGAGGCTGCAAACCAGGCAAGTGGCACGCTTACCTTTCCTCAGGCCCAGTCCATCCTTGTTTGGGTGGAATAAGACCCTGCATATCTCTATAGAGAGAGAAATCTCTTTAGAATGGGAAAATTGATTTTCATTGGATAAGTGAATTCCCAAGAGGAATAGCATTCCCTTTTTACAGTAAGACTATGGGATATAGATATAGATACAGATATAGATATAGATATACACATACACATACACATACACATATATATACTCTGCCTTTCAAATAAATAAAATGATTTTTTTAAAAAAATACAATGATACCAGCGGAATCATCAATTTGTACTGAACACACTACTTGAGCTTTACCAATACCTTAAGATCTTGGACCTATTGTGGATTTTGAAATGGCTCTAAAAATTGGTTCCACTTTTCTCAACTCTTTTCTGATAACAAGCCTCCTGACCCAGGAACCCACTAGGGAACAAGACTGTTACCCAGTAGATTGGACCAAAGGTCTCTGTCCCAACAGCAGACCTGAAACAACACTGTGACTGTGACTATGACTAAGTTCCAGCTCCTCGCCGCAACAGATTAGGGCAGTATATCCACCCACTGATCCAACAGGAGCCCTCTCAGAGGCCTGGAAGAAGCTATGTTCAGTTCATCTGATCAAAGGCCCACCATCTACAAACCCTATAAATGATCCTCCTCCCAGCATCAGCACCAGAGACCAACGTCCTGGAAACAATGCAATCCTCCCAATGATCAAATAAGATCCATAGCAATGAGAGACCTGTTAATGTGGTCTCCACTGTGGACCCAATGGAACCCACCTAATTCGGGCCCATTCCTACAGTTCCGAGCACCCAGGCTCCTGTCAGTTCTCCCAGCCAGCCTCAGGTGTCTGCTCTCAGCTGGTTGCTGGGGGCATAGACACAAGCTGGTACAGATGTCACACATGTCCAAAATGGCCTGCTCTCAGCTAGTTACAGGACACAGGTGCCAAGTCGTCAGAGAAAGAGGAACATGCCCCTTTTTTCCTCTAGGTTGGCAGGTATACTGTCCCCCAACAGGGCTCCAAGTCAGACTCATGCCAGGCTCATCTTACAGCTTTATCTCCAGTGGCTTCAGTTGCTGCAATCTGGTCTCACCTCACTGAGGTCCTGAATTGTCCATGCCACACCCTCCATGTAGATCCACAGTGTCCCTCTAATTTCCATTGAATTTCCTCTGCCATTTTCCCCCTAACTCTTCCCTGAGATTTCACTCTCCATATTTTTTTAACTATCTTCCCCTATACTAGAGCAGTAAGCTTCCTTTCTATTCCACCATCTTGGTGCCTCTCCAAAATGATCATCTTAAGAAAACTCAACGAGGCATGAAAATACAGATACTCAACTAAATAAAATTAGGAGAATAACGCATGAACAAAATGAGCAGTTTAGTAGGGAAACAGAAACCAGAATAAAAGAGAATGTGCTGTGATTTCAAGCATGATCTCTACACCATGGTCCTTAGATGTTCGATAAATGAATTTAGCGCGCAACCCAACACATTTCACTATTAAGTTTCCTATTATTAAGGAAATTTATCTCAATTTATAAAGACCATATTTTTACTTATTAACATCTATTTTGATTTTCAATCACAAACGTAATAAAAATATCTTCCATTTAGTCACTGAAGATGTATTTATTGTTTTCTGTATTTCAGACACTGCTAAACTTACAGAACGATTCATTCTTTGCCCTCCTATGATTTACTCTGTAGAGATTACCATATGTTCAGACAAGTAGATCATTTAAAATGCTGAATGCAGCTGATACAATTCTGTTTATGTGCCAGTTCTACAAGCAGGTCATCCTTGGCCTCTGAGGCCAAGCAAAGTGCCTTCCTCTGGAATCCTGCTGTCCAATATACTCAGAATTCAGTATCCAAGCTCTTAGTACACGTACTCAACAGAACATTGAACACACCCATCATGTGTCTTCTCCACTACTGGATGCTGAGTTCTTTTCTATTTACCTCAGCATCCTAGTCACTAAGTACTATACATACCTTTCAGTACTTTCTGAATAAATATTAGCTGAGTTACTGAAGTGAACAAAGCAAGAAAAGCACAAAGACATAGCACATAATATAATATCCATCAGTAAAACAAGAAAACATCATTAACTTCCTTTTTTTGAGATTTATTCATTTATTTGAAAGTCACAGTTACACAGAGACAGAAGGAGAAGCAGAGAGAGAGAGGTCATCCATTCACTGGTTCACTCCCCAACTGGACACAACGGCTGGAGCTGCGCTGAATTGAAGCCAGGAGCCAGGATCTTCTTCCAGGTCTCCCATGTGAATGCAGGGTCCCAAAGCCTTGGGCCATCTTCCATTGCTTTCCCAGGCAATAGCAGATAGCTGGATCACAAGTGGAGCAGCCGGGACTCAAAGCAGTTCCCATATGGGATGCTGGCACCACAGGCGGCAGTCCTATCCACTACACCACAGTGCTGGCCCCCATCATTAGTCTTCTTCCTGTTATTTTTCAAAATAAATTTTATTGTGCCCATCTAAGGTATACAATGTGTATGAACATGGAGGACATTATGCTAAATGAAAAGAACCAGATACAGAGAGACAAAAATATTTCATATTTCTCTCATATGTATAATCTGTTTTTTAAAAAATCAAATACACAAAGATAGAGAAGAAGACAATAGTCATCAAGGGTGGAAAGGCTAGGGAGAAGAAATGTGGAGATGTAGGTCAGAGGATACAAAGTAGCAAATACCTGGGCTCCACAAGTATAGAAATCTAACCATAATTTTTTATTAAATAAGCTACAAATCCATATAATTTTCTACATTCACACACACACACACACACACACACATGCATATGGTCATGAATGTGACATTCTTTTGCATTTCCCTATCTAACTGACCCCTGTTCACCTTCAGAAATCTACTGTCTCTTTTCCAGTAAACCTTCCCCGGCCCATAACATCTTCAATTGCCCTACCATAGACCACTGTATTTTGCAAGTGGATTTTTAATTTCCTCATTCACTAGAGTCTCAGGTTCATGAAGGCAATTATGTTTATGTTTTCACTCTTCCATGGCTAGTATTGGCTGAGTGCTTGCCATAGAATAAGAACATATTAATAATAATTTGTAAAATAAAATAATGATACATGTTATTTACAGTAACCCTCTGGGTTGGTTTAACTATGATGTAAAAGACAAACTGATACAATGTATAGTATGTTTTATAACTCAATAAAGCTGTTTTTAAAAAGAAAAATGAGAATAAATGACCCCTTTAAATATGTAGGGTAAAATGCTCATGATTACATTTAAATATGAAAAATGTTTTGAGTATTATATGGCCACATACAGTTAAAATTACTTTGATTTGTTAAATAAACATGAAGTTCAAATAAAATTTCACACTCTCTTACCTATATTTCTTATATTTTATCTCAATATTTTCCCACACAGACCCAAAACAATTCAATTTTTCTGAAGTGATAATATTTCTATTGCTTTCATATATTTTACTTGGCACTTAAACACATATTCTGAGAACTGTCTCTATTATTTATACTAATTATTGCTTAACTTTTATATACTTAAGTTTGAAAGTACCTATGTCCAGTTTCCCAAATGATGGAATGTTCTCTGAGGGGAGGGTCCAAATATCACCTTATCTTCATACATCCCACATGCCAGAGTACTCAATCAATATTGCACTCTCAAATAATATTGTATTAAGTGATTACATAATTAATGTCTAAACTTAATGAACCAGCTCACCATAGGGTATTTTCATTTTTAAAAAAAAGGATTTCTAACCTCTTTTCAAACTATAAAAATATGTTATATTCACTCAAGTTAATTCACTTCGTTCTGGATCTACCTAATTGTTAAATGTTTCTGAATGCTACATGAATAGATAAGAGTATTGGTATTCTGAAGACAATACCTCTTGTCTACTTCTTTTAGTAAGTTATATTAAGTTTGAAAAACTCTCATCTCTTCTTGCCTCTTACAGTAGTCTCTAACTTACCTGAATTTTCAGTTGCCTATAGTCAATCATGGTCCAAAAATATTCAATAGAAAATTCCAGAAAAAATAATATATAAGTTCTAAATTGAACACTGCTCTGAGCAGCATGATGAAATCTTGTATCATTTCACCCATTCCAGCTTGGGACATGAATTATCCATTCATCCAGTGTATCCACACTATTTATGATATTCACCCAATAGCCACTTGGCCTTCCAAATAATCACACTGGCTGATGCAATAGCACACTTGTTATGTTCATGTAACGTTCATTTTACTTCACAATGGCACCAAAGTTCCAAAGTAGTGTAGTCATGCTGGCTATTCGGATACACCAAACAGAATCTGTAGAGTATTTCCTTTAACTGAAAACTTGAAAATTACTAAAAAGGAAAAAATATAGCTTTCTGAGATAGCTAAACATATGGTAAAAATCATCTCCTAGCAATGAAAACTGTGACGAAGGTAAAAGAAATTCATGTTGCTTTTGTTATCTCACCTCAAACTGAAAAAGTTATGGCCACAAAATATGATAAGTACTTAGGTAAGAAGAAAAAGGTATTACATTTGTAAGTGGAAGACATAAAAAGAAAACATGCTTCTGTTGATGGCAATATGTTAACCAGAAGTCATTGGGCCTATATAAGAAGACTTCAGCAAAATGAATGATATCGATCCATTCAGAAGAAGTAGAGAATGTTTAAGCAGATTCAGAAGTAGATTTATATTGAGAAATACAAAAAGTGTTAGAGAGGCTGTGTTTGCCAATATAAAAGGTGCTTCTCCATTTCCAGCAGAATTGAGGAAGTTATGATTAAAGAAAAAGCACCCCTCACCCAAGGCATGTCTTCAAAGGCAATGAAACTAGGCTTTCCCAGGTGAAGATGCCCAATAAGACTTGCATTCAAAGTGCAAAGAAGAACCCAGGCATAAAACATAGAAGGAAATGTTAACTTTGGGACTATGTGGAAATGCTTCAGGGCAAATGATCACTTCAAGCATAGAGAACAAATCAAAGAACTCACCTGCTCTCAAAACAAAAACAAAAATTATGTTCTGAGAGAGGTAGAGAGCACATTCACATAATTTTTATTAGAGTATACTATTACAGTGGTCTACTTAATCTGTTGATTTCTTACCTTGCCTAATTTATAAATTAAACTTTGTCAAAAGTATGTGTGCATAGGGAAAAAACAACATATGTAGAGTTTGATACTATCTACATATTCAGGCACCCACCTGGGTCATGGAATACATCCTGCTTAGATAAACAAGAACTACTGTATATTATTTGCTAAAATGATTGGTGTTACCCTAAAAGAAATTCAATTATTGTTGCAGTTTTATTTCTCACAATATGGCTATATGGATGGGAATTGTGGTACAATGACAAAGCTATGGCTTGAGTTGCCTGCATCCCACACGAGTGCTGATTCAAGTTCTGGATATGTCACACTTCTGATCCATGTTCCTTCCACACATGTGGGAGAAACTCAAATGGAGCTCCTCACCACAGGCTTCAAAGGTGCCTAGCCCTAGCTGTTCTGGATTTTGGGAGAATGAATAAACAGTTGGAAGATTCTCAATCTCTCTCTCGCTCTCTCTCTCTCTCTCTCCCTCCTTCCGTCCCTCCCTCAGTAACTGTGACATTCAAAATAAATAAATCTTTAAAAAAAATACACTAGTTAGGATGCACACATTCCATATCAAGAGCACCTGGGACATTTGGCTCTGGCTCCTGATTTCAATTCCTGCCAATGCAGACTCTGGGAAGCAGCAGTGACCGCTCAAGTAATTGGTTTCCTACCACCCATGGGAGAGGTCTGGGTTGAGTTCCTGGCTCCTAGCTTTACTCTCAACCATCCTGTCGGGGAATAGTCCATGGTGGCATTGCTAGGCGGAGGTTTTTAGTTTCAGTTTTGACCAGGGGCTTTCCAACCGGCGGGGTCCTCCGGAGGCGGAGGGATCGAGGTCGCGGTAAACAACAAGATGGCGCCAGGACCCCCGCAGTGAGTCTGCCTGCCTGCCTGCTGCGTGACACCTCACCTGATTGGCTGAAGGACGCGTGCCCTTCACGTGAACAGAGACCGGATTGGTGTGCCTGAAGCATGGACTCTAGCTTGCTTCTGATTGGTCACATTTTGTATATAAGCCGCGGGTGTAAGGAGGAAGCTCTCTCTCTCTCTCCTCTCCTTTCCTCCTTCCTCTCTACCTCTGTCACGTCTACTTTCTCTAATAAAAAGTCTACTGAAGACCGATAAGCGTTGTTCGTTCTTTTCTTGCCCAAGAAACCGTCGTCGCGGGCCCTGGGTTGAGTCTGCTGGGCAGACTCCCCGAGACGCTCGCGGCACCATCCAAAGCATTTAGGTTCACTCTCAGGTATTTAGGGAGTAAAGCAAGACATGGGAGCTCTGTTCATCTGTCTCTGTTTCTTTGCCTCATAAAAACCACCATACTGTAACAATAATAAAGAAAAATTTTAAAAATTAAACTAAAAACCAAAAAAGCAGGCCAATTTTCAGCTGACTTCATTATTAAATTTAAATTGTCTATAGACATTCCAGGGCAGATGGTTCCCATATCCTTTGGTATATCATTTGACTACAACAACATGAAGTCTGGAGGCTTAACTGTTTGGGAGCCACCAAAGCAGCAGTCTACCATCATGTGAGAGGTTTTTTTAAAGCAAAAGTCAGTAAACTTGACCAGTTGATTAAATACGGGGACTATGTCAAAAGTTACAGTTGAAGAACATCAAGCCTGAATGTCTTAGGATATTGTTTCTAAAAATAATAATAATAATAATAATCGTGAGGCCAGTAGGCATTTTAGTAAAAAAAAATACGTGTTTATCAAAAATGCTAATAAAATGCATAGATAGAAATTCACCATAATGTAATTCAAATGTGTGTGATTTACTTTAGGGGGAAAGATTAGAAAAATGCATTCTTTGTACTAAGATATTAAAGCAGGAAGAGATTAAGATGATGAATAGTGAAGAAAATAAAATTGAGGCATGGCAGGGATATTCACATTTACAGGCTAATAAATAGGAAAAAGCTAGGTCAGGGAAAATGTTCCATGAAAGGTAACAGAATAAGGCAAAAAAAAAGTCAAAGAAGGAGAACATTTCAAGAAGTATGGGATATTTAACTAATCAAAATACTTGTAGAGAAAAATAAGAATGCTGATATCTTAAATAAGGCAATTAATTTAGCTATTGGGAAGTCCCTTCCAACAGAACACTTCAATCGAACAGAACAGATTGTAGCACTATTCACAAAACCAAAATATGGCAGCAAGCTAAACCTCTGGTAATGGATAAATGGATAAAGCAAATGTGATAGCAAAAGTTGTAGACAAGGAAGGATGACCATTTAGCAATAATAACAGTACCCGGCATTTGAGCAATCACTATATAATCTGTCATGAGTTTAGCATATAATATCTTATTAATACAGCAATGCTTATATTTCATTATATCAGAAAAAATATTCTTAAACTTGAAAATAAGTAAATAAGAGTACTGGATTACTTTTTGGTGCAATGCCAGGTGACTATTTTAATTGTCTAAGCAAGTCTGAGATGCAGAGATTAAACTAAAGATTTTAGCTCACTAGCAATGCAAATAATTTTTGTCTGGTAGAATAGCCAATGTCTGTTGGATATTAACCAGTTTTGTAACTGAAGTAATTTCTTTGTAAAATTCTTCTTAAAATATTGATTATATATAACTCTTCAAATACTCTTTTGACTGATTTTAAGATCTTACTTGGGGGCTTTGATTTTAAGATCTTATTTGACAGCAGGTAAAGCTGCCACCTGCAGTGCCAGCATCCCATATGGGCACCAGTTAGAGTCCCAGGTGCTCCACTTCCAATCCAGCTCTCTGCTATGGCCTGGGAAAGCAGTGGAAGATGGCCCAAGTCCTTGGGCCCCTGAACCCACATGGGAGACCTGGAAGAAGCTCCTGCTTTGGATCTGTGCAGCTCCAGCCATTGCAGCCATCTGGGGGGTGAGCCAGCAGATGGAAGACCTCTTTCGCTCTCTGCCTCTGCCTCTCTATAACTCTGCCTTTCAAATAAATAAATAAATCTTAAAAAAGATCTTACTTTTCCCTTCATTACAGGAACATGGAGTGAAGAGTGAGCTGCCATCAAGGACTTGCCCATGCATGTTGTACCATTCTATATTCCTAACCCAGGAGTCCTTATGGTGGGGTGGGAGTGAAAGGAGGGGACTGTGTCTAAGGAACTATTCTCCACTCTGAATCAGTGCTTTTATACTCCTAACCTTTCTCCTCTCCCTTCCCCAGAACCTGGCTTTCATAAACACACAAGTGTCTGTTTTAAATTTCACACATGAGATCATACGGTATTTATCCTTCTGTGTCTGACATATTTCACTTAGCATATTGTGCCCGTTTCATCATATCATCAAAAACAGTAGGATTCCCCCTCCGTTTAAAGGTTAAATACTATTCCATTGTTTATATAGATCACATTTTCTTCATCCATTTATCCATTATCAGAGACTTAGGTTATTACCTTATGTTGGCTTTGTAAAAAAAAAAAAAGAAGAAGAAGAAGAAGAAGAAGAAGAAGAAGAAGAAGAACAAGCAATGAACATGGAAGTGCAGCACACTCATTTCACTTACTTTGGATATACATCCACAGATAGGTCTGTTAGAGTATGAGAGAATTCTATTTTTAAGTTTTAAAGCAGCCTCCATACTGTTTTCCATAATAGCTGGACCACTTTACATTTCCCCTAACCATGCACAATGGTTCCCTTTTCTTCATGCCATTGCCAACACGTACTATCTCATCTTTTCAATAATAGCCATCCTAAACATTGTGAGGGGATATCTTGTTGTGGCTTTGATTTGCACTTTCCTGATCAGTAGTGGTGTTGAGTGCTTTGTCATACATTTGTTAGAAATGCATAGAAGGGGAGTACAGACTGGAGATTACCAGAGGTGGGGAAAAGGAAAAATGAGGAAATGTTCTGGTCAGAGGGTACAAAGCTGCAGTTATGCAAGAAGAATAAGCTCTGAAAACCCAGTACACCATGCAGTGACTGCAGTTAACAACATTATGTCATATGCTAGAAATACGCCAAGGGGATAAACCTTAGGTGTTCTTACCACACTCACACAAATGGAGGGTCATCAAAAACTTCATGGAAAATATATATTATGGAAAAATTATTTGTGGATTTCTTGTTTCACAATGTATGCTATATCAAAATATCAAGTTGTACATATGCTTAACTCTTTTTTTTTTTTTTTTTTTTTTTTGGACAGGCAGAGTGGACAGTGAGAGAGAGAGAGACAGAGAGAAAGGTCTTCCTTTGCCGTTGGTTACCCTCCAATGGCCGCCACAGGAGCCAGGTACTTCTCCTGATCTCCCATGGGGTGCAGGGCCCAAGCACTTGGGCCATCCTCCACTGCAGTCCTGGGACACAGCAGAGAGCTGGCCTGGAAGAGGGGCAACCGGGACAGAATCCGGCTCCCCAACCGGGACTAGAACCCGGTGTGCCGGCGCCGCAAGGTGGATTAGCCTAGTGAGCCTTTGCTCAGGGCTCCTCAACAATGGCATGATTCCCGTCTGCCACATGTCCATTTGAGCCACACCTGGTACAGCTGATTGCAGAAGAAAGGAACACTATTGAACCACTGCCCCTGCCTTTGCCTCTTGAGTGTGCTGTCACAATACACAAATGAAGACTTAACTGGTACTTTCAGTTTGGCTCATTCTCATTGACCAGCTCCACATCTGGCAACTCATGATGTGCAAAAAGAACAATGTTAGCAAATGGATTTAAACAGAAATGTGGCAATTGCCAGACACTGACAAAGGGGCAGAGTGAAAATGATATCTTTTATTGAGTGGTTACTTTTTGCCAGGTCTCTGGTATTTCTTTTGATGTGTTATTATTTATTTAATAAGTGTAGCAATTCAAATAGATAAGTATTGTTTGACTAACTCTACAAACAAGTAACCTGAGGTTTGCATTAGTTGAAACTTGCCCATCTCACATAATCAGTGCTTGGGAAAGCCAGTATTTGAATGCAGGTGACCTATTTATTGAGCTTCTGCATTTAACCAAGAGATTTCATAATTGCCTAAAGATATTTTCCATGAAGGGAGGTTTAAATAAAAGGAATTGATGGCAATACTGAAACAAAAGAATACTGAAACAAAAGGCCACCAAAAACGCACCAAACAGCAGAGTAAGGGAAAGGTTTATTGTTGGGTGGGGGGAACCTGACAGGCTGCCTCCCTGTGCAGAAGGGAACAGCAGCCTGTAATAGGAGAGCTTTGCAGAGGTAAGGAAGTGGGAACAATAAATCCTGTTAGGGTAGGGGTGGAGCTTACAATTGTGATTGGGCCAACTGATCACCTGACTTCTAGTAATCCAGGCTGGGTTTAGGATTGAAGCTTATTGTACAAAATGGCAATGGGGTCAGAACCCCATTGATGGTGCCCAGGTCTTAAAATAGCAACTCAGAAATGACGACACTGGTTTCACACAACAAATACTACCACTAAGACTGATGGTAATAATCTGAACAGAAGAAAAAAAGGAATAAATCTGGAAAAAATAGAGAAATTGAGACACAAAAATTCATATTCCCATTTCTTAAGTTACCAACATATTGCCCAGGAAACATGGGACATTTCTTTTTTGTGCACAAATTTGATTATAAAAGCAACAAAGTGGTAGATTTAACAATAACAGAATACTCATGATCATGAAAAGAACTGAAATCATTACTTAATGTACACTAAACTGATCTTCTGTAAAAAAAAAAAAAAAAAAAAAAAAAAAAGAAAAGAAAGAAAGAAAGAAATTATCAATTCCCAACTTGACTCTCACTGGGATTAAACATGACAATAGGTCTGATCTGATTTCATCATCATTTAAAAAAAATCATCTATTATTTTTCACTTATGTTTCTGTGTGGGAGCAAACTGTTGAAAATACTTACTAAGGTATACTAAGCTGATCTTTTGTATATTAAGATAATCGAAAATGAATCTTGATGTGAATGGAAGGGGAGAGGGAGTGGGAAAGGGAGGGGTTGTGGGTGGGAGGGACGGTAATGGGGGGAAGCCATTGTAACACATGAGTCGTACTTTGGAAATTTATATTCATTAAATAAAAGATAAAAAAAAAAAGATTTATTTATTTGAAAGGAATAGTTACAGAGAGGAAAGAGAGTTAGAGAGAGAGGTCTTCCATCTGCTGGTTCACTCCCTAAATGGCTGCAATGGCCAGAGCTTGGCCGATCTGAAGCCAGGAGCCTGGAGCTTCTTCCAGGTCTCCCACGTAGGTGCATAGGCCCATCCTCTACTGGTTTCCAAGACCATAGCAGAGAGCTGGATCAGAAGAATAGCAGCTGGGACTCAAACAGCACCCAAATGGGATACTGGCATTGTAGGTGCCGGGTTTACTTGCTATGCCACAGCGCTGGCCCTGAAAAGTCTTTTAAGATTGCATCGAAAAAAAAAAATTGCATCGAGTGTATGTACCTGGAAAGAAGAGACTAGGGGAGAAAGCACTTGAAAATGCCAAAGAGAGTAAAGAAAACCTGAAGAAGTTTTGAGAAGAAATGAGAAGTGTCATCAAAACCACAAGTAAGGAGATCAGCACTAAAAAGAAACAGACTGTCTAGGTGAGGGGAAAGAAAGAGGGATAAATAAAAGTTCAGGAATAGAAGTGTCTGTGAGTGGTTGGGAAGACACCATTCCACATCGAGTCCTTGGGTTTGATTCGAGGAACCAGCTCTTGGACTCCAACTTCCTGTACATGCAGACTCTAGATTTGTGTGCGAGTGTGGTAAGAACACCTAAGGTTTATCCCTTGGCATATTTCTAGTATATGACATAACGTTGTTAACTGTAGTCACTGCATGGTGTACTGGGTTTCAGAGCTTATTCTTCTTGCATAACTGCAGCTTTGTACCCTCTGACCAGAACATTTCCTCATTTTCCTTTTCCCCACCTCTGGTAATCTCCAGTCTGTACTCCCCTTCTATGCATTTCTAACAAATGTATGACAAAGCACTCAACACTACACTTACTGATCAGGAAAGTGCAAATCAAAGCCACAATAAGATATCCCCTCACAGTGTTTAGGATGGCTATTATTGAAAAGATGAGATAGTACGTGTTGGCAATGGCAAGAAGAAAAGGGAACCATTGTGCGTGGTTAGGGGAAATGTAAAATGGTCCAGCTATTATGGAAAACAGTATGGAGGCTGCTTAAAAACTTAAAAATAGAATTCTCTCATGCTCTAACAGACCTGTCTGTGGATGTATATCCAAAGTAAGTGAGATGAGTGTGCTGCACTTCCATGTTCATTGCAGCTTTCATTTTTACAAAGCCAACATACTGTTTTTCTCTCTCTCCCTCCCTTCTCTCTCTCTCTCTCTTTCCTCTTTCACTCCCTCCTTCTTCTATCTCATATAAGTGAGTATATGTACTGTTTTTTAACTTGCAAAATAATTAAAGGCAGCTGGGATGGTGTTTTGGCAGGTAGCAAGAGGGGAGAAGATAGGAATGACGGAGTTCTCACTCGATGACCTCAATCTGCTCAGGAAAATCAGAAACAAGGTCATGTGCTGAGAGTAAAAAGATTTGAAGTAGATTGGAAAGGACAGGGCTGGCACAGCCATTCAGGTAAGGCATAAGGGAATGAACGTGCAATAAATAAATCACTGAGTAGCAGAGAGAAGCAGTGCTATTACTTGGTTCAAACACTGCAGACTGAGATTATAATGGATAAAGGGAGATTGCTGGGATTTAGGTTTGGGGATCTTCAAGGTGGTCACAGGAAAGGGGAAAAAACACAAAAGTCTAAACTTGAGTCTCATGAGACAGAAGCACCCCCTGGAATGCAGGGCTATAGCTTTCAGGGAGAGAGGGTGCAACAGTCTGGATATCCTGGTATATGTTCCTATAGAATCCTGTAATTCCACGATCATGAACTTTCTCACAAAAAGATCACAATTGCTGATTTGTTAAAGTTTCCTTCAACTCAACTGCAAGCAATCAGAAGGCAGGATTTGTGCCTGACTTGTTTATCCTTCAAAGTGCAATAAACAGCACAGTGCCTCATGGTAGAATTGAACCATCTGCATTGTAAGCCTCTGGCATTTATGCTATTCTAGGTCTGTATCTTCTTTCCTGGGATTTTCTCCTGCTGGAGGCTCTGATTCTTATGAATTGTGTATGTCCTGACTCTGATCTGACTATCTGGGTGTCTAGTACACTTGTCTTAACCTTTCAGATTGGTGATCTGATTCTAGGATTCCTCTCCTTGGTTACTAGCTTCCAGACAACCCTATCTCAGTCCATTTGTTTAAATTCACTATATGTGCTAAACACTTATGCCTTGAACTAGCTATGATTATCACCACAATGTGAGAGAAAAACACTGTGTTGAAACATTGACAGTACCAGAAGACCAGAGACGAATCTAATCGTGTCAGACCTAGAACCAGGAGAGAGAAGTCACTGTGCTGGCATCAGTAAACAGAACAGAAACAGCTCATAATATGGAAAAGGCTAAGAGCAAGTAGGTCAAAGAGAAAACAAAGAAAAAAGCAGAGTTGAGGGTGCCAAAATGGCAACAAATTGCAAGAAAAACAAAATAAACCTGAACTTGAGGGTCAGAGGCCATAAGGCAGATAACTTAAGTAGCCCAAATAGCTCAGTTCTGATACCCATGACATTTTAGGCACAGAGACATGAACCTGACACTTGAAAAGATATGTTATGTTTTGAATTCTATTTGTGCCAATAAGCATTGTACATTGTAATTATTACCAGGAAACCTATGGGTTCAGGACTGTTCTAATATGTAGGGAAGGTCAAAGACATCAGTCCATGCATCCAGCATACTTTTGTTATACAGATTCTGTGTTTAACTCTGTAATACCCAGAGCAATAAGAAAGATGCAGTCACTGGCTTCAAGAAGTTTGCTGCCCCAAAAGAAGTGCAATGTGTGAATACACCTTGGACAGAGGTGTCTTCAGATAGTAAAGAAGAGAGAGGAAGCTTTCCTCCTCTGGCAGGAACAAGGGAGACTTTCAGAGCAAGTGACAATGGAGCAGGTTCTAAAAGATAAGAAGAGTTTGTTGTGTAGAAAGTCTTATATATATATATATTGCTTATAGGCATATATATATATATATATATATATGCCTCAGAATATGCCACTGTGAATGAGCATGTTGTATTTGGAAAACCGTGAGCATCACAGCATAGTCAGCATATTTAATAGGTTATCAAAGAAAGCAAATTAAACAAAGGAAATAAACAAGAGTGGGATGGTTAGGGTCCTTCCCATTATAAGACAGAACTGTATGCTGTAGGTATGAAGAAAAATTTGTAAAAAGAATAAGGAATCAGAAGTTAGCAGCCAAGGGAACAGAGACTACATAGCAAACATGATGCATTTTTACATAATTATGGGGTGAAATGCAGAATGCTCTACTTAAGGGGGATCTTTTGTTTCACTGAAGCTCTGTGCAACGAAATAAACAATATTGTGAGGGTGTGAGTTTCCCATCACAAGAGGTATTTAAGTAGAGGCCACTGTTTGCCAGTAAAAGGCAGACCAGAAAAAGCTGGGGTGACAAGTACGAAAGACAACCAATAATCCCTCTCCAAACGCAAGTTATAAGATTTTCTATTCTTTTGCACTTCATAGTGCTAGGCATGCTTCATAGATATTGAGCATTTGATTGTCTAGCAAAATCCAAAATTAACTCTGACATAATCCTTGAACAAGTAGTTACCAAGCCTCAGTGATTTTGTGGAAATACATTTATAAACCAAATTTCATCATTTAAAGAACTTCTCAGACTTTTGCATCTGAGACTTAAACTAAAGGTACAAAATGGAAAAGTTCTTAAATTATAGATAAAATAGTTTAGTTTTCTTTAAAATCCATTCCGTGATATTCAGGATAGTTTAGCCTTCACTCCACAAAGATATAAAGTCAATCATATGAAAGGATTTTCTAACTGCCTTCACTCATTCAGGGTCTATAACATAACTGCTGCTTTAACAAGAATTTAGTAGATAAATTTTTCTTAGTGTAATTTATCTTTCTTGAATCGTATTCAAGAGATTGAGGTCAGAAGGAATGCTGATCTTATCATTTTTCACCCCAAATATGACAAGTTCTCAGAATTGTGCCTATCTTATTAATATGCTTAGTAACACATAATTATCCCTGCCAAATCTTAATTATGTAAAGGTTCACAAATAGATGAAAATCTATGAACATTGCTATTATTTGAAAGCTCATTTTATACTATTGTTATTATTGAAAGAGCATTTGACAAACTGTTCTTTTGTGTTTTAAAGAAATCAGCTCATTATGAGAATCTAGGAATTGTTTTTTTTAATATTGTTAGCGTTTCTCAGCTTTACCTGTTTGATTTTGCCTCAACTGTACCTTACAAAACAAATACTGACTTCATCAACAGAGCATCTCCAAAAAACCCTGCAGTTGCTAATTAAACCAGACAAGAACACAATACAACCATACAGAGTTTGCTTTCCGTCACTGAAATTGTAATATTTCCCTTGAAATTTAACTCAGGAAATAGAAGATCAGTCTCTTTGGACAGTCTAAGTCTTATGTAGCCACCTCTTCATCCTCTGATCACCTGCTACCTCCCAGCAGCAGCTTTTCCTACATCCTACGAATTATCTAGAAACTGTTTACAAGCCTGGCTGCTCATCAGAAACACTAGAAAACATTTTTTTAAAAAAGAAAAGAAATACATTTCTGGGCATCAAGATGTAGGATCATTAGGTGTGGAAGCAGGTATTGAGCCTGACTGTTAATATGTTCACACCCTGTACTGGAATCCCCAGGTTCCATTCCTGCCTCTAGTTCATGACTCCCAGGTTCCTCCTCATGTGTACCCTGGGAGGCAGTAGTAACAACTCAAGTAATTGGGTTCTTGCCACCTATGTAGAACAACTGAATTTTGTTCCTGACTCTTGGATTCTGGTTCCCAACCCTGGACTAGCACCAGCCATTGCAGGCATTTGGTGAGTCAACCAGTGGATGTTGACTCATCTGGCTCTCTGCTCTCTGCCTCTCAAGTAAATGAAAAAAAAAAAAATCCCAGTAAAGATACCACTTGGGATGTCACATTTGATACTGGAGTACTCAAGTACCAAGTTAAGTACTTAGGTTCCTACCATCCACACAGTAGCCTCAGATTGAGTTCCAGGCTCCTGGCTAAGGCCTGGCTCAAGTGCCGGTTGCTGCAGGCATTTGGGGAGTGAAAAAACAGACGGAAGATTTCTCTGTGTGCTTGTCTCTGACTCTGTCTTTCAAATAAGTAACATACATAAATAAATAACTTAAATTAAAATGTTTTAAACAATCATTAGGTGTAAAGTTCTGAAATTCGTATTATTCAAAAGGTTCTCTATTAAGGATTGATAGATCAGATCCACTGACTAGTTTTTGTTCTGATTTAATCTAGTTCTTTGATAACCAATGTTTTTTCTACACATCCCAAATCTTCTACAAATGTTCTACTCAGTTGTTCTGGGTGTTTCATATTAGCAAATGTCTGCTATAAAAGTCTCTCTCCTTCGTTGTATTGTCTTTTTAAGTTTCTCCAGTGCTTTCTACCATCTCCATAGGCCCAACTTCGGGATATTTCCCCCATCATTTATTCTTTAAGCCCTGGGGCTAGCACTGTGGCATAGTGGATAAAGCTGCCACCTGCAGTGCCAGCGTCCCATATGAGTGCCAGTTCAAATCCCAGATGCTCCACTTCTAATCCAGCTCTCTGCTATGGCCTGGAAAGGCAGTGGAGGATGGCCCAAGTCCTTGGACCCCTGCATCTCCATGGGAGACTTGGAAGAAGTTCCTGGCTCCTAGCTTCAGATGGGCCCAGCTCTGGCCGTTGCTGCCATCTGGGGAGTGTGTCAGCAGATGGAAGATCTCTCTCTGTCTCTCTGCCTCTGCCTCTCTGTAACTCTGACTTTCAAATAAATAAATAAATCTTAAAAAAAAAAAAAACTTTAAGCCCTAAAATAGCCTCAAGTGCTTTGAGGAGAACCATAATGCAAAATCAATTTAAATGTTAATACATAGTCATAGCAACATTCAGAATACTGACCAAATATATGGACTGAATGGCCCAGCCAAGTTGACACATAAAATTAGCCATCACAATAATGTTCCTGAGATTCATGTATATTGTACTTGCATCAGTAGATTTTACCTTTTTATTATTGAATAATGTTCTTTTCTATGAGTATCAGTTTATATATCCCTTCTATTGACAGAAAAGTAGATATTTCCAATTTGGGATCTATATGAATAAAGTTGGTATGGACACATATAAATACATATTTGTGAGGACATATATTTCCATTTCTCTTGGATAAATATTTATAAGTAAAACTGCTGAGTCATATGGTAAGTGTATAGTGAACATTATAAAAAATATAAAACTTTTTTAACAGATATATTTATTTTATTTGAAAGGCAAAATTACAGAGAGGCAGAGGTAAAGAGAGAGAGAGAGAGAGAGAGGTCTTCCATCTGCTGGTTCCTCCTCAGATGGCCACAATAGCCGGAGCTGGGCCGATCTGAAGCCAAGAGCCAGGAGCTTCTTCCAGGTCTCCCATGTGGGTGCAGGGGAGTCATGAACTAGAGGCAGGAATGGAACCTGGGGATTCCAGTACAGGGTGTGAACATATTAACAGTCAGGCTCAATACCTGCTTTCACACATAACTCAATCCAAGTCTCCCACGTGGGTAGTCAGAACTACTTAAGCTATCTCTGCAGTATTTTAGAGTCTGCATTAGCAGAAGCCAGACCCAGGAGTAGAATCCAAGCACTTGAATAGGAGTCATAGGCATATCAACCACCATGCCAAATGCCCATTCCATTATAACATTTTAAATTCTAAAAAGGAATGTAGAAATGTCCAGTTACCCCACACTCTTTCAGATAGTTGATACTTTCAGTTGTTTTAACTGCAGTCATTCTAGTAATGTGTAACAGTATCTCACTACACTTTTAATTTGCATTTTCCTCATGACTAATGATGCTGAGCTTTTATTATTTTATGTAAGGTATATAAGCTTCATGAATTTCATATATACAAATTTAGGAACATAGTGATTCTTCCCACCCTGCCCACACTTCTTTTTATGTATTTGCTGGCCAACCTCTCACAGCTTTTTTTGAAGGGGTCCTTCAAATGTTTCTCATTTTTAATTGAGTTATTTATGCCACTTGATAATTGTTGAATTGTAAATGTTTATTATATATTCTGGATACAAATTCTTTGACATGTATGTGGACTGCAAAAGCTTTCTCCAAGTCTATGACTTACCTGGTTTATTTTTTAAAAATTATTTATTTAAGAAGCAGAGAGACAGGTTGGCGCTGCAGCTGACTAGGCTAATCCTCTGCCTGTGGTGCTGGCACCCTGGGTTCTAGTCCTGGTTGGGGCATCGGGCACTAGTCCCAGTTTCTCCTCTTCCAGTCCAGCTCTCTGCTGTGGTCCGGGAAGGCAGTGGAGGATGGCCCAAGAGCTTGGGCCCTGCACCCGCATGGGAGACCAGGAGGAAGCACCTGGCTCCTGGCTTCGGATCAGCACAGCGTGCCGGCCACTTGGGGGGTGAACCAATGGAAAAAGGAAGACCTTTCTCTCTGTCTCTCTCTCTCTCTCACTGCCTAACTCTGCCTGTCAAAAAAAAAAAAAAAAAAAAAAAAAGCAGAGAGAGCAAGAAAACTCTCAATTTGCTAGTTCATGCACTAAATATGCACAACAGTCAGGTAGCCAAAATCAGGCAGCAGGAATTCAAATCAAGTCTCCCACATGGATGGCAGGAATACAACTACTTGAGCCATCACTGATGTCTTCTAGAATCCACATTACCAATAAGATGGGATTAGGAGACAAAGGCAGGAACTGAATCTCCATACTCTAACGTGTGAAGAGAATGTAGTGTCCTAATCAGCAGCTTAACCACCAGGCCAAACACCTGCCCCAACTTTCCCATGTTTTGATGGTGTCAATAAAATGCATAATTTTGTAATTTAGATGATGGTCTATGTAGCATGTATCAGAGTTTGTGTTTTTATACTATCTTTAAAAGACACCCCAAAGTCAGGAAGATTTTCTCCTCTATTTTCTTCTAGAAAATTTTTTAAATGTTTGTATATTCATAATTTTCTACAATTCATATTGGTTTATTATTTGTATACTGCATGAGGCAAGAGCTGGCATACATTTTGTCCACTTGCATATCCAGCTGATTTTTGTTAAATTTTTTTTAATTTATTTGAAATGCAGAGGGAGACAGAGATAGAGACAGAGACAGAGACATGAGCTCTTCCATCTGCTGGTTCAGTCACAAAATGCCTACAACAGCTGAGGCTGACCAGGCTGGAGCCAGGAACCAATCTGGGTTTCCCATGTGGTCAGCAGGGACCAAACTAGGTGAACATTACCTGCTGCTTCCCAGGGTGCACATGAGCGGGAAGCTGGAATCAGAGTAGACACTCTAACCCAGGTGCTGCAATGTGGGATGCAGATGTCCCAAATGATGTCTTTTCTTCTTTGTAAAGATTTATTTATTTATTTGAAAGTCAGAGTTACAGAGAGAGAGACAGAGAGAGAGAGAGAGAGGTCTTCCATCCACCGGTTTGCTCCCCAGTTGGTGCAACAGCTGGAGCTGTGCCAACCTGAAGCCAGGAGCCAGGAGCTTCCTCCAGGTCTCCCATGCAGCGGCAGGGGCCCAAAGACCTAGGCCATCCTCCACTGCTTTCCCAGGCCATAGCAGAGAGCTGGATCAGAAATGGAGCAGCCGAGACCCAAACCAGCGCCCGCATAGGATGCCAGCACTGCAGGCAGCAGTCCCACACACCATACCACAGCGCCACAGTGCCAGCCTCCCAAAATGATGTCTTAACTACTTAACTAGGCCTACTCCCTCTGTTTTTGATATGGCTCCCCTAATTCAATTTAATTGCCTTGTTTTTGATGAAAGACAATTGACAAATACGTATAGGTCTGTTACTGACAATTGTATTCTGTCACACTGATCTATTATGTGTCTAGTCACATGGCAGTACAACAGTATTTTGGTTTCTGAAATTTTGTAAGTCTTAAAATCAAGAAATGCAGGGCATCTGGCAATGTGGCATAGCAAGCAAAGCCACTGCCTGCGATGCCAGCATCCCATATGGGAGCCAGTTCGAGTCCCAGCTGCTCCACTTCTAATCCAGTTCCCAGCGTATATGCTTGGGAAAGCAGCTGAAGATGGCCCAAGTGCTTGGGCCCATGCACCCAAGTAGAAACCCAGAAGAAGCTTCTGGCTCCTGGCTTCAGGACTGGCCCACCAGTGATCCCTCTCTTTCTCTCCCTCTGTCTGTAACTCTGCCTTTCAAATAAATAATTAAATCCTTTAAAAAAAGAAGAAAAAGAAGAGAAATGCAGGGCCTCCCACCTTTCTTCTGCTTTCATGGAATTGCTTTTGGTTCAATCTTAATCTAAATTCTAGTT
Source organism: Oryctolagus cuniculus (assembly GCF_964237555.1). Classification (NCBI taxonomy): domain Eukaryota; kingdom Metazoa; phylum Chordata; class Mammalia; order Lagomorpha; family Leporidae; genus Oryctolagus; species Oryctolagus cuniculus. The sequence continues at coordinate 50,251,769 of NC_091446.1, forward strand.
GCCAGTGCATTTTGTATTACATTAATCTCATTTTTATAGGCCTTTACTTAGATGTTTTCATAGAATTAAATCAATAGTTATGAAGATGTATAGGCAGAGACATAGCATCCTATTTTTGGTCCTGAAGTAATATCCTTCATATTTACTTTTACTTTTTAAACACCACTAGTCCTTAAGTAGCTTACCTACTTATGGTTTTTGTATTATGTTCCATGGATTGCCCTATATATTAATTATGATCACATAACTCTTTCACTTCTACTCATTCACAATTAATTTCTGCATCGTAATTGTATTGCTGGTCCCTGTAATCTTTTCTCAAAACTCAATCTCCCTGACATTTAAACATTTGAGTTCCTTTAACCCAGCCTACCTGCTGTCAATGCCAATTTTATTAATCTTAAAGACAGCATCTGAGGTCTAACCTTGCCAGAGCTTAGATGCAGGATAATCACCTTTATGACATGCACAAATGTCACTGCACATTTGGATGGCACTCTCACTATGTCAAGGAAAATCTAATTTCTGCTCTTCTCTCACTGGAAGTCACCTTCTGCCCTATAGATTCATAATATATTTGCTATTATGAATCTCCCCTTCTATAGAGTTAATATATTTTTTCTTAAAGTAAATCATGATGTTTGGTTGCATCCATCCACAATTATTTATAACAAATAAAGAAAAGCCCAAAGAACACAAGGATGGTTGGACTGATATCCCTATTTTGGCGCATACATATACTAATTTCTGAGTGTTGAGATGAGTCAAAAGGATTGCAAAGAAAGAGCAGAGAGAGCAAAGGAGGAAGAGGAAGATATTTACTCTGGAACTAATAAAAATAGAGTGACAATCAAAGGAGAGGAATTCAGAGTCACACCAAGAGTTTTCCTTACATATTTTTTTTTTTTGACAGGCAGAGTGGACAGTGAGAGACAGACAGAGAGAAAGGTCTTCCTTTTTTCATTGGTTCACCCCTCAATGGCCACAAGACTGCTTGACTTGAAAGGTAGAGGCAGGCAAAGAGTGAGGTGAGGAGGGAATGGGAGAGGAAGAAGGATCTTCCATCTGATAGTTTCCTCAAATACCTGAAATAGCAGGGGCTGGGCAACACTGCTGAAAGGAGCCAGGAACTCCATCCAGGTCTCCAATGTGGGTAGCAGGAACCCAGGTATTTGGGCCGTCATCAGCTGTCTTTCCAGGTGCATTAGCAAAAAGTTGGATCAGAAGCAGAGGAGCAGGGACTTAGCAAGCACTTCAAGACAGGAGCCACGGTAGCTTAACTTGCTGTGTCACAATTCCCACCCTTCCCTTGCATATTTTGACTCCCAGGAGTCTCTGCAGCCTTTAATCAATAGCCACAGCATTAATATCTGTCACTACCCTCATCCAACTGAAACTATCTGAAATTTCATGATCCATTCCCACCCACCCCTGAGCAACTGCATAGGTCACAACTTCCTTTTCATCCTGCAAATCCACCAAACCATACCCTATTTTCCATGTTCTTAAAAATATAGAAGGAACTAGGTTATATGTTCTTTTTTATTTCAAGGCCTTGTGAATCCCACAATGCTGAAAAAATAATATGATCCCTCAAGTTATTAAAGCCCTCCAGCTGACATGAAATATTGCTTTAGTAAAGTCAAGCAGAGGGCAATCAATTATTTTGAGATTTATATGTAAACATTTAATTCTAACTAAAGTTAGAAAAATTTCCTAGAGTGAAGAACTGAAGTAATTACCTTCAACTAGGAAAATAAAAATCTATGAAAAAACTTGGAGCTGGAGTTTATAAGGTTAAATTAAATAAGGCAGAGAGAGAAGGACAAGTATCACATGATCTCATCTAAATGTGAATTAAAAAAAATAAGTTGATCTCATAGAAGAGTAAAATGGCCCTTACTAGAGACTGGAGAAAGTAGGGAATAGGAGGGCTAGGGAGAGGTTGATTAACAGACTAAGTTAAAGTTAATTTTTTAAAAGATTTTATTTATTTATTTGAGAGGTAGAGTTACAGACAGAGAGGGGGGTAGACAGAGAGAAAGGTCTTCTATCTGCTGGTTCTCTCTTCAAATAGCCACAATGGCTGGACCTGGGCCATTCCAAAGCCAGGAGCTAGAAACTATTTCCAGGTCTCCCACATGGGTACAGGGGTCCAAACGCTTGAGGCCTCTTCCAGTGATTTCCCAAGCCATAGCAGAGAGCTAGATTGGAAGAAGATCAGCCAGGACATGAACTGGTGCCCATATGAGATGCTGGCACCAGAGGCAGAGGTTTAGCCTACTATGCCACAGTGCCTGCCCCCTAAGTTAAAATTGGTTAGCAGTAAGCAGTTCTGGATTCTATTGCACAGTAATGTGAATGCAGATAATTTTAACATATAAACTAGAATAAAGGATTTTGAATGTTTTCACCATAAGAAAATGCTAAATGTTTGAAGAGATAAATATATTTCCCCTGATTGGATATTACACAGTGTATATATGCACAGAAATATCAAAATGCCCCTTTAAGTATGCATAATTTTTATGTGTCAGTTAAATTTTTTTTAATTAAGAAAGAAAAATCTGGGGCAGTGCTGTGCCATGGTAGGCTGTCTTCACCTGCGGTACCACCATTCCATGTAGGTGCCAGTTCGCATCCTGGTTGCCCCTCTTCCATTCCAGCTCTGTGCTGTGGCCAGGAAAAGCAGTGGAAGGTGGCCCAAGTGCTTGGACTGATGCACCTGCAAGGGAGACCTGGAAGAAGTCCTGGCTCCTGGCTTCAGATCAGTTCAGCTCCAGCCGTTGCGACCATTTGGGGAGTGAACCAGTGGATGGAAGACCTTTCTCCCCATCTCTCCTTCTATCTGTAACTCTATCTCTCAAATAAATAAATAAAATCTTTAAAAAAAGAAAAATCTGCTTCAATTTCCTAAATGTTTTTTAAAACTATCCACTGCTTCTTTTATTTTATTCCACAAACCTAGAAAAACTTGTTGAAAGAACCTTTACAAAAAGCATTAATAATTATCTATTAGGATTTCATTCATTATATTGCATCTGAAATTCAATACAATTCAGCCCCCATCCCGAATCTTCTAGACAAGACTAGTTCTAGTCCAACTTGCTGTTATTAACAAATTCAAAATACCTATAGAGCTTTCTACCTTGTACTGTATAGTCTTTGAAAAGGTTACTGTTGTAGTTCCAGGGAAGTTAGTAGTAGTAAACCTCAGATTGCTTACATGCATCTCTGTTTTATCCCAAATAGCACAGAAAAATAAGCTACCCCATTCCAGAATTTCCTCTGCCAGCTGTCTTGTTTTAGTTTATATAAAAAGTTTTTTTCATAATCTTCTTTGTAAATTGTCTTACAAGCTAAGTAACACCCACCTAAAGATGAAAAACAACAATCATTATGACTATATCAGGGCCGTGAAAGCTACTGTGGCAAGATACATTCCTGATCATAACAGCTCTTAAAGCTGATAAATAAATACACATTTTGGCAAAGAAAGGCTATCAAGCCACATATGTATAGAAATTCTCACCTAGAAATCAAAGTTGGGAGATTTTTTCATTAACAATTTATTGCTATGAAAGGACAAAATCAATATCAAATGTGTTCAGTGAACTGAAAGGCAATTTGATGCAATTTCATGTGAGATTTCATTTTCATAACTTTTTACTCCTTTCCCTCAAAATTTTTAATAAAAATAAAATGGTCTTCACAATGTAAGACAAATACAAAGCCTAAGATCATTGAGGGACATTGAATGGATTCACCTCTTTATAGCTAGAGAATTGTCAGACTAGACATACTACTTCCTTCAAATCATCAGCAGTTTATATGGTGGCAGATTAGCGACATGCTCCAAAGCTTCTAGTGTGTGGGGTTTTGTTTTTAAACAACTTTAGAGTGCTTACCTGAGTGTTACGACCATTTGAAGTGTGATTCTATGCCTGTTAGAAGGCACTGATTTAGAAGCAATCAGCTTCCTCTTGATTTACTTGTATTATTACCAGTAGTCTCCAAAGATATCGCCAGACCAAGATGAAATATGAAGTGGCTCTGTCAATTATCAGTTAGCAGGTAATAATGTCACTTCAGGTAGCTTCTTCTGGGCAGCTCAAGGTTTTATTTACAGAGTATAGCATATTTGCTGCCAGCATTCCTATACTAAAATGTCTTGTGTATCCATTTTCCATTTTCAAACTCAGCCATAAACTATATACACTAAAGTCAAGACTGTCCATACCAACAAGAAGTCATCTGAATTTAAATGGCTTTTCTTAAAGGAACAATATAACCACTTGTCAATTTGATTGATAAGACATGTTCTGTAATGCCAAGCACCAGTTTTCTCCCCAACATCCACACCAGCAGCTCCACTTTTTAGCAGTCAGTGCTTTCAACCATTTCTGTCCCTTTTGGTGGTTATCTGCAAAACACTAAATAATATATATGCTTATTTTTTCATTTCTTTCATTATTTATTTTCGCCAAACTATATTTACTCCCTACTATTGAAAAAAATGAAGATTCTTTTCTTTATGATAACTGTTCCTGCCTTCTCTCAAATTTTAAGAAAAAAAAATCAGTTTTTCAACTGATTGCCTTGATAAAGTTGAATAAGGTACCTAAAATTCTATACATTTTGCTATCAACTTTAAACAATAGCTCAATTGTTCACTATGTAAAATATTTATGCTATTATTCCTCCTTTTCAGTTTCAGTCTTTTTCTCTATTTTTACACAGTTTATATTAATAGAATAATCATTTCATTTTGTAAATAAAATTATATGATCCATGTTTTGACTATAGGTTTATTGCAAAGTTTTAAACTAATAAAAAATGGTTACACTTAAATTTCTATATAATGATTTAATGATTCATTCCTAGAGGGAAAGATTAGGTTGATTACTCTAGAAAGATACAGAGTAACTTGCTTTGTTTCCTCTCATCTGCATGGCAAAGTTAATTGGAAGGTCTCTAATGGAAGAAGTTTGTAATTTTATGATCCAAAAGCAAAAAGCTAGCTGACACATTGGCTCCCTACCACTCCTGGTGTCAAAATGAGCAGTGTTTCCATTCTGCAATGCCAACATCCCCCCTAAAGTTCTCCTTTAATTCCTCAGAACCATGTTTCTCAATGTGTGGTCCACAGACCACCATCAGCAGCAAGCAGAACTTGTTAGAGTTGTAAATTCATTTGTTCATTCAACAAATATTCATCCAGTCCCTCCTGAATACCATGAACTATTATATATGTATTAGAGATACAAAGATGAACAAAACAGGCTAAAATCATAGTTTTCCCCAGGTTTTTATCCTTGGGATAAATGTAACAGAACAGGGCAGCCTGGATTAGGAAAAATCACATTTAGGACAGATGAAAGTAGTAACATGGAGAGGGATTAACCAAACATTACTGATAAAGTGGGTGGGGGAGAAATTTATAGGACTAATTATAAACATATAAATCAAACTCATTAAAAAACAAATACAATGGATATATATGGCATGTGACTTCTAGTAAAATTCAGTCCTTGTGGAGTGACCTTTGGTGTCCCAGACATAGTCACTATTCAGTTACCCAGAAGGCAACTAAACAGAATCCTCTATAACAATGTAGCTTGAAATAATGACACAAATCCCTCTCTGACTTCCTTGCCTTGTCAGCAATGAACAAATTCCTAGAAAAATCTGCTTCTCAACTGAGTTGTTATCCTCTAGTAAAGAACTTACATAGTCTCAACCTTGACTGCACATCCTGACTCAGACCCTGTCAGTCACACAGCCTCTCTCAGTACATACATAACCTAAGTCGAAGTTTTTTCATCTGCAAAATTAATAGATAATTGTATTTCAGCAATTTGCTCATAGTTAAATGAAAGAATACAAGTAGAGGCAAGGTACACAGTAGGACTTATTAAATATTTGCCATGTGTATTGATTTTGTCATTGTCTATTCTGTTGTTATACCACAGTCTATGTTGTCTTCCACTTTTACTCAACTTTGCTATCACTGAATGGTGATCATTTACATTTTTGCACAACACACACTGCATGCTAGCTTGCAAATTCTTTAGTTATAATGAGGAAATCATTTTCTCCAGAACCTCATTTTGCTCAGTTTATCATGAAATTTCCTATACCAACAGGAATGCTTAGAAATTGGCCTTTCCCAATTTATCTGCTCTTCAGGTAGAAAAGTCATTCTCAATGAGGGCAAACACTCATTCTTAGGGGTGAAAAAATTATGCTTCTTTAAAGTACAAGACATAGGGGCCAGGCACTGTGGCATAGCTGGTTAAGCCATCATCTGCAGTGCCAACATCCCATATGGGTGCCAGTTCAAGTCCCAGCTGCTCCACTTCTGATCCAGCTATGTGCTAATGTACCTGAGAAGGCAGCAGAAGACAGCTCAAGTGCTTGGGCCCTTGCAGCCACATGGGAGATCCAGAGAAAGCTCCTAGCTTTTCCACCCGGCCCAGCTCTCACTGTTGCAGCCATTTGAGGAGTGGACCAAAAGGTGATATTGTAGAGTTCAGTTATGAGTAATTAATTCAAACCATAAGTTAGTTTAGATTAAATATATCTGATATTAAGACTTAATAATATGTAGTATGTTAGGATTAAGTGATATAAAATATGGGCAACATATTAAAGTTAAGCTAAATCTCAGTCTTAGGAGCTTTTAGGACCTATTGCGAAAACCGTCGTTCCTCCACAACAAGTTTTATTTTAAGCCAGAAAAGATAGGCCTAAGGGTATGGGAGTGAAGCTATTCCTGGAATTTAGATTCTTCCACCTTCCTGTGTGACGCCTAGCCCCTAAGTTGCTCAAATGCGCTAATAAAATGCACAAATTTAGGTAACTGCCATATAAGGAATAAGGAACTCACCTATGTGTGTAGTGACTTATATACTTGTTTACTCGAGTGCATAAAAATGCTGGGAGGAGGAGGGACGGGGCTTCTCGCCTCAGCACTGCGCTGTGTCATATGTACTGGTAAGAGCCCCAGCTAGCTGGTAATAAAATCCTCTTGCTGTTGCATCCAGCCAGCCTTTTATGGATTGTTTTGGGGAGGGTCTCAAACCAGACACAAGAGTATACTTCTGCGTGTATAAATAAATAAAATAAATAAAATAAATCTTTAAAAGACAAAAATAAATTATAATATATATATACACACAATGTGGTTTTATGATAAATAAACAAATATTCCCCCAAAGATCACAAAACATAAACCAGTATATAATATATCTGTGACATTAAAATTTTACAAGGTGTGAGAAGAAAAAAATTTCTAAAAAGATTTGTTAGAGAATGATGAAAAATGTTTGAGAAAAACTGAATTAATAAAAAATACCCACAGTCCAATTTACATGGAGATAAACCAGCCATAATTCGGAATTTTCGTGGAAAAATATAATGAGGGAACTAAGTTCTCAAATATTCAACAAAAGCCTAGCTTTACTCTACAATGCTTGTGAATTCTTACCTGGCCAGTCCAGAAAAGAGTACTACTCTGCTTTCTATCTTGGTTGCTTCTGTCAAAAAAAAAAAAAAAAAAAAAAAAAACAAGTCCCTGAAGAGTCAAGAGGAAGAGGGAACTCTTTCCTCTTGAACTGAGAAAAGGTAACAGTAGTCAAGGAAGCCCAAGATAGACTGTGATGACAAACAATCTGGATATCACAGTGGCTCACAACAACCAGGATCTACTTCTGACTCACGCAGCACATCCACATGGCTGGGTTGTGACTCTGCCTGTGTCATCCTCACACTGGGATCTGAGCTGTTGATCATTCTCTTTTTGGACTATTAATGGACATGGCAGAGGAAAGAGAACTTAAGATCACAACGCTTGCTCTTCAATCTTACCCAGATGTGACACATATCACCTGTATTCATATTTCATTAGTCAGAGTATGTCACTTGGACAAGGCTAATACTATTAAGATAAGGAAATACAATGCTTACCCAGAAGGGTAAGCAACTAAGTGTGAATAAAATCATCCACTCTAGCAGACTTGGAGTAACTAGAATGATCCATTCAAGCAGAATTCACTTCAGGGTGTACACTACATTTTCTAAATGCATCACCTCATTTTATTATTACAAGTTTATGAGATAGTAAAGTAAGTAGTCATTATGTCCATTTGTATTTATGAAATGAAAACAAAAGGACTCAGGTTATTTTTAGATTTTTTTAAATTTTATTTAGTAAATATAATTTCCAAAGCACAGTTTATGGATTACAATGGCTTCCCCCCCATAACTTCCCTCTCACCTGCACCCCTCCCATCTCTCGCTCCCTCTCCCATTCCATTCACATCAAGATTCATTTTCAATTATCTTTATATACAGAAGATCAATTTAGTATATATTAAGTAAAGATTTCATCAGTTTGCACCCACATAGAAACACAAAGTGTAAAATACTGTTTGAGTACTAGTTACAGCATTAATTCACATTGGACAACACACTAAGGACAGATCCCACATGAGGAGTAAGTACACAGTGACTCCTGTTGTTGACTGAACAATTTGACACTCTTGTTTATGGTGTCAGTAATCTCCCTAGGTTCTAGTCATGAGTTGCCAAGGCTATAGAAGCCTCTTGAGTTCGCTGACTTCAATCTTATTCTAACAGGGTCATAGTCAAAGTGGAAGTTCTCTCCTCCCTTCAGAGAAAGGTACCTCCTTCTTTGATGGTCTGTACTTTCTACTGGGATCTCACTCACAGAGATCTTTCACTTAGGTTTTGTTTTGTTTTGTTTTGTTTTTGCCAGGGTGTCTTGGCTTTCCATGGCTAAAATACTCTCATGGGCTCTTCAGCCAGATCCGAATGCCTTAAGGGTTGATTCAGGACTCAGTATTTTGAGAATTTGTTATTACTTAGAGTTGTCTGCAAATGGTCTGAGTTCCCCTTCATTGGGAGGAGTCGAACAGAAACTGCATAGCTACTTTGTACCAATGCGAGAGAGGATTCAGGATCCTATGAGTGACAGACAAAAAAGAAATGTCTTTTATCCAGAAAAATTGATGATTCTGCAAGTAATTCAGGTTCCCACATCTATTAAGTGGTTAATGTACATGTACACAGATGGGGAGAATGAAGTCATATAATTTTAGTGATTTGGTATTAATGTTCTCTGATTCTGATATATGTGTTTAGAAAAATTCTATCACATTCCATTTCTTAACCATTATGCATGAAATGTCAGTTGGAATGATGATTCAAATGCCATGAACTATTGCTATATATTCAAAACTTCCAAATAGAGTAAATAGTAAATAAATAGTAAATAGAGTTTACTGCACTAATGTACCTCTGAATAAAATATAGAGAATTAGCATTAGTCTATCTATCAGCCCTCGAGACACAAATATTCACTTGGGTTGAATGATAAATAAACAAATCTTCCACTAGAGAGCTTGAAGTAAGTAGAATTACATGTCATCACTTAAAGGAAAGACTGCTTGAACAGATGAGCCATACTGAGGTTTTATATTCTAAAGATATTTTAAAACTTTATAAAGAATCAATTCATTTGCTGGTGATACTCCTTCCTCCCCCTACTCTCCATGACTTTAGGCTTTATTAATAATCATTATAAGCTGCTGTGATTCTTTTTTTTCTTTTAAAATATTTATTTATTTATTTGAAAGGCAGAGTTACAGAGAGGGAGAAACAGAGAAAGAGAGAGAGAGAGAGAGCTTCCATCCACTGGTTCACTTCCCAAATGGTCACAATGGCCGGAGGTTGGCCCATCCAAAGCCAGGAGCCAGGAGACTCTTCTGAGTATCCCACATGGGTGCAGGAGCCCAAGGACTTAGGCCATCTTCTGCTGCTTTCCCAGGTGCATTTATAGGAAGCTGGATTGGAAGTAGAGCAGCTGAGACTTGAAATGGCACCTATATGGGTTGCCAGCATGGCAGCCATTAGCATTACCCACTATACCACAGCACTGGCCCCTACTATAATTCTTTTGTGGTTATTTGACATATTGATATAAACTTTTACCACCTATTTAAAAAAATAAGGTTTTATCATATAAAATTTTTTCAAAAACATAATTCTGAATCTTAAGCACCTTTATATTTTAAAAACATCACTTTCCCTATCATTCCCCATGATCAGGACTCCATGGACATAAAAAAAGGCAAGAATTTTGTGTGTCAGCTTACTGTAAAAGCATTCATATCTTTCTTCTTTTTTTCTTAATCAGGAAGCAAATATAGGGTAATTTTTCTGAAAAATTAAAGCAACATTCCAGGAAAAAAATAAAAATTCAGCATCTCAGAAATATATCACTCAGGATGTTGGCTCAGTGTGTCCAAGGGCTGCTCAAGACAACAACTAGCATCATAGTGTTAACAAATGAGACTCTTAAGCTGATCCTAAGCCAGTGACCCAGTAAATCATCTTCAAACCCAATTTCAAGTGAGGCCAATAATTTAAAACTGATTTAGTTTTTGGCTGCAGGAAGCCAGAAGTCATGAATGATACCAAACTGAATATGCTGTCCAAAATACATTGTTTCTGCCAATACTTCCCTCAACAATTTCCCCAAGCTATTATCCAATGACATGAGCTTTTACAAGTGTGGCAATACCAACATCTTCCTGGAAACAAAATAGAGCCCCACTGAAAAAGTATAACCAATTAAAAAACATAAATATATTTCATTCTGCCTCACTTTTTTTGCTCACAAGAAACAGTTCTGAATCCCAGAGTGGTGCTTTTCCTAATGTAATAACTGCTGAGGCTCAGAGATCCAGGAGAGGTACTTCTATGCAGAGACACCAAAGTCTGTGGGAAAAAAAATACAGTGTGGTTGAAATAAGCCCTTTTCTGTAGAAATCCATGGGTGACTTTCATGGCAAGTTTTTTTTTCTTTCTTTTTGACAGGCAGAGTGGACAGTGAGAGAGAGAGACAGAGAGAAAGGTCTTCCTTTGCCGTTGGTTCACCCTCCAATGGCCGCTGCGGCTGGCGCGCTGCGGCCGGTGCACCGCGCTGATCCGAAGCCAGGAGCCAGGAGTCAGGTGCTTTTCCTGGTCTCCCATGGGGTGCAGGGCCCAAGCACTTGGGCCATCCTCCACTGCACTCCCTGGCCACAGCCGAGAGCTGGCCTGGAAGAGGGGCAACTGGGACAGAATCCGGCACCCCTACCAGGACTAGAACCCGGTGTGCCGGCACTGCAGGCAGAGGAATAGCCTATTGAGCCGTGGCGCCGGCTTTCATGGCAAGTTTTAAAATTGCACTTAACACATCCAACTCAAAGGCAAGGGGCAAGGAGAAAATTCATTCATATCCATTAGGGAAAGTTTAAGACTTTATTTTTAAGTTTACGTGATTCAAAGGTGCTTCTTTAAAAATCAATTACAGAAAAAAAAAAAAGAATTAGTGGGAAAAGTGAAATGAATTTCACTGAGAAAATAATCTCATATTTTATGCTGTAGTAAAAATGAACTCTCATTATAGAAGTTCATGTCTACAGATTTCAGACATGTTTCCAGTTTGGCCATTTACACAACCAATTCTTATTTCCACAGTTTATGTCATTTAAATGTGCCTCTCTAAACCAAGTAGATAACTTTTTATATTCTGGTGTGCTGAGAATTACAAAGCAGAGCTTTTTTGTTAATATCACTTGATTTAGGTGATTTTCCTGGGGTTTCTGCATAGACAGTAATATTAAAAATTCTATCTCAGTCTTGAATTGTTACTCTCCCTACAAGTTAGCAGCTGCTTATTATTCAGTATTTAGAAACACACATTTCTGTGATTATCAGAACAATTCAAAGAACTATAGGGAAGGGGCTGGCACTGGGGTGTGGCACGTAAAGCTGCCGCCTGCAGTTCCGGCATCCCATATGGGTGCTAGTTCGAGTCCCAGCTGCTCTACTTGCGATCCAACTCTCTGCTATGGCATGGGAAAGCAGTACAAGACGGCCCAAGTCCTTGGGCCCCTGCACCCGCGTGGGAGACCTGGAAGAAGCTCCTGGCTCCTGGCTTCAGATCAGCGCAGCTTCGATCATTGTGGAAATTAGGGAGTGAACCAGCAGATGGAAGACCTCTCTCTCTCTCTCTCTCTCTCCCCCCCCCCACCCCCGCCTCTGCCTCTCTGTAACTCTGCCTTTCAAATAAATAAATAAATATTTTTTAAAAAACTATAGGGAAGCAAAGTTGATAGAGTAAGCCTCCCTACATGGAAGCCCATGTCTGACACTTCCTTTTTGGTTGACAACTGGGAAATCACTTAATCTCCCTGTGTCTCAATGTCTTACTGTCAAAATATTTAGTATGATAAGACCACCCTCACAAGGTTGTTTTGAGGTTAAAATTGGTTAGTACTTATAATATGCTGATCACAAAACTTGAGCCTATATGTTTGCTAAATGGCTAAGGGAATCAGAATTTTAAGTATAAAATTTTATATACTTATCCAATTGTCATTCAAAAATGTGTTTAATAATTACCATTTTCACTTCTTTAAGAGCTGTGAAATTTGCTTTCTGCACAATTTTTAAACTATGTGTTCTTGGAGAGGTTACATAAGATCTCTATGCCTCAATTTTCTTTATCTATAAAATTGGGATAAGTATACACATTGTAGAATTAGCACATGAAATAAATAAAATTATACCAGTAAAATGTTTAATATTTGTAGTAAAAGCTCAACACATGTTAAGTAATGTTAATATTCTAATTCAGTGCCTAATACATAACAAATTTGATGTTTCATATTAGTGAGCAGTACTTGGGTTATCCAGTAAGTGGTATTAAACATTTTACTGGTATAATTTTTATAATTTTACAGAGGCAATCATTGTGTCAGAACTTAATGCAGAAAGATTTTTCCATTATACTTTATACCAATATAAGTGCAACTGTAAAAATAAAATCATTAAACACTAGTTGCAACTGTAGTACCTATTTTTTATCACACCAAGGCATAAACAAAAATGGTTATGACTATTTTAGAGATCAGCAAAAATTTTCAGTCAAGAGTGGGTGATATATTTTAGGATTTTAGATCCATGTTTCTGTTGCATCTACTCAGCTGTGCCATTTTAGCATCATGGCAATTATAGATAACAAGTGAACAAATGGACATGGCTGCATTATGTAAAACTTTACGTACAAAACAAGTTGAGAGACACCATCCACGACTCCTGCAGCTGGGGGCTAGAGGAAATGCCAGGTTCTGAGAGCGCAGGAGAGCAGACTGCAAAGGCTGGCACCGCTGGTAATACTGCCTGAGGGTGAGTCTCACAGCCCACACTGGAGCTCCACTGGGGGATCAGGTATCCCCCAATGCAGCAAAGGAAAGGCACATTGCTTTCTCCCCATCCCTCATCAAGGGCCCCTGGCAACCAGAAGGGAGAAGGCACCATCTTGACACAAGCAGAGGCTGAAGCAGCTCTTGCACACACAACCAGGATTTTAGCAGAGGGAGAAATCTGCATTTCCCACTTCCTTTGAGTCTGGCTGGGAGGGTGGTCAGAGGCCTGGGAGCACACATAGGATTGTGAGGTGCACCCATCTTTTTAATGTCACAGGCTCAGGGGCTCAAACTGCCAAAGGAGAGCACTCATGGGCAGCTGGCTCTGGAAACCACGCTGCTCTCTCTGTGGATGGGAGAGGCTCGTGGGATAGAGAAGAGATCCTCTGCACCCCATAACTGTGGGAGGCCTGCAGACTGTGACTGTGGGAATCCTGTGACTGCATGAAGGGTGTGGGGTGTAGCTGGATCTCTAGGTAATCACTGTGTCTGGTGTCAAAGGCTCAGAGCACCCTGACAGCTTGGAGTGGGTCATTGCTGAGGGTCCATGCTCACGCTGAGAGCTGCACAGATCCTTTGTATGGTTCATGTGCCAGAGTGGTGAGGGTTGTACCAACTGCGGGCTAACCCAGGTCATTAATCACCTTGAAAGAGAAGAGGTGAGGTTATGATTATACCAACAGAAGTGATCATACCTTCCCCCCCTGCTAACAATAAAGGAGATCTGCCATGTCCAACTTGGGTATCACCCTGGATTCTCAGGCCACAATCGAACACTGAACCAGAGATCCCTAGCCCCACCCAGCATATGACTCTAGGTATTTACTGAAAGAACAGACACTTCACTAAGCCATGGAGGCATAGCTCAAAGATAAAACCCATCAGTGGAGAAAAACAACAAGTATTTTCACAAATTCCTAAAAGTAAAAGCGGAAATACGAGAAACTAGAATAAGGAAGACAACAAAGAAACACAACAACACGTTAATATTTAGCTATAATGACAAAGATATTGATGAAATTCCTGAAAAGGAATTTAAAAGAATGATTGATCAAATGATTACTCTGAAGCCATAAGAGGTAAATTTATGAATTAAAGAAATCCATACATTACATGGAAGAAAGTATTTCCATGAGATTAAGATTTTGAAGAGAAATCACACTGAAACCCTAAAAATGAAGAATTCATATGACAAATGAAATACAGTGTAGGCCGGCGCCGCGGCTCACTAGGCTAATCCTCCGCCTGCGGCGCCGGCACCCCGGGTTCTAGTCCCGGTTGGGGTGCCGGATTCTGTCCCGGTTGCCCCTCTTCCAGGCCAGCTCTCTGCTGTGGCCAGGGAGTGCAGTGGAGGATGGCCCAGGTGCTTGGGCCCTGCACCCCATGGGAGACCAGGAAAAGCACCTGGCTCCTGGCTCCTGCCATCGGATCAGCGCGGTGCGCTGGCCACAGCGCGCCGGCCGCGGCGGCCATTGGAGGGTGAACCAACGGCAAAAGGAAGACCTTTCTCTCTGTCTCTCTCTCTCACTGTCCACTCTGCCTGTCAAAAAAAAAAAAAAAAAAAAAAAAAAAAAAAGAAATACAGTGTAAAGCCTTAATAACAGAGTTAGTGAGGCAAAAGAAAGAACATCCAAGCTAGAGATAAATTGTTGGGAATATCTCAGTCAGAGGAAGAAGAGGAAGAAGAAAAGGAAAGGAGGAGGACGAAGAAGAAAAAAGAAGGAGAAGGAGAAGAAATTAGAAAAATTGAAAACAGTGTTGGAGATTTATGGGATACTATCAAACGACCCAATACATGGGTCTTAGCAGTTCCCAAAAGTGTGGAAAGTGAGAATGGACGGGAAGAATTATTCCATGAAATAATTACAGAAAACTTCCTTAATTTGAAGAAAGGGAAATCCAAGCACAGGAAGCACACAGAACTAATAGAAATGACCCAAAAAGATCATCACAACACATTTTAGTTAAACTTTCTAACTTTATTAAAAACATAAAGAAAATATTCTAAAATGTGCACAAGAGAAAATGCCAGATTACTTTCAGAGGATCTCCAATTAAACTCAACAGCAGATTTCTCATCAGAAACCCTACAGGCCAAGAAAGAACAGAAACACAGTCCAAGTCTTAAAAGAAAAAAAAAAACTTTCAACCCAGAATACCATACACTGAAAAGCTCTCATTTATGAATGAAGGTGAAATAAAAACATTCCATAACAAACAAAAATTGAAAGGATTTTTCACCACTCATCCAGCCTTACAAAAGATGCTAAAGAATGTGCTACATACAGAAACACAGAAAGATAGTCATCATGAAAGAATGTGAAGGCAGAAAATCTCCCAGAAAAAAGTGCAAAGGAAATCCAAAGTAAACAATAGGAATATTTATGGAAAAAATTGCAGCACCAAGTCATAACTTATCAATAATAACCTTGAATATAAATGGCCTAAATTCTGTAATTAAAAGATACAGACTAGCTGAATGGATTAAAAAACAAGACCCATATATTTGCTGCCTACAAGAAACACACTTCACCAACAAGCATACATGCAGACTGAAAGTGAAAGATATTACTTTCCTAACAGATAGCAAAACTGAGCAGATGTAGACATATTAATATCAGACAAAACAGACTTTAATACAAAAAACTGTTAAAAGAGACAAACAAGAGCACTATGTAATGAACAAAGGATCCAATCTACAGGAAGATGTGACTATAATAAAAATATATGCATCCAATACCAGGATGCCTGGCTATTCAAAGCAAATGTTAATGGATCTAAAGGGAGACACAGACTAAAATACAATAGCACTGGTAGACTTCAACACACCACTTTCAGCAATGGACAGATCAACTAGACAGAAAATCAACACAGAGACAGCAGGGGTATTCGACACTATGGACCAACTGGACCTAACTGATACCTACAGAAACTTTAACCCCAGTGTTGCAGAATACAAATTCTTTTCATCAGTGATTGGAAGTTTCTCTAAGATAGATCAAATGCTACACCATAAAGCAAGTCTCAGCAAATTCAAAAACATTGAATCTTTTCTGACCACAGTGGAAGGAAGCTGGAAATTAACAACTAAAGAATCTCTAAGAAAAAAAAAAAAAAAAAGAATCTCTAGACCATATGCAAACACGTAGAGACTGAAAAACATACACCTGAATGAACAGTGGGTCACAGAAGAAATCAAAAAAGAAATCATAAAATATCTAGAAACAAATGAAGATGACAATGTAACATATCAAAATTTATGGGATACAGCAAAAAGGTGATAAGAGGGAAGTTTATAGCAATTGGTGCCTACATCAAGGAATTGGAAATGAATCAAATAAATGAGCTATCAGTATATCCCAAGGACCTAGTAAAATACCAACAAACCAAATCCAAAATTCATAGGAGAAAAGAAATAATTAAAATTAGAGAAGAAAAGTAAACAAAATTAAAACAAAAAATAAAAGATAAGTGAAATGAAGATCCAGATGGTTGAAAAAAAATTTTAAAAAGATACACCATTGGCCCAAATAATCTGCAAAAGAGATAGAAGACCCAAATAAATAAAATCATAGATAAAAAAGAGATATAACAACCGACACTACAGAAATAAATAGAATCATCAGGGATTACTATAAAGAGCTATAGCCCACAATTGGAAAATCTAGAAGAAATGGTAGATTCCTGGAGAGATTCAATCTACCAAAATTGAGGCATACAACATTAAAATCTAAACAGACCAATAACCAAGAAAGAGACTGAATCAGACCCTCCCAAGAAAGAAAAGCCCATAACTGGATGGCTTCACTGCTGAATTCTACCAGACTTTTTAAAAAGAATTAATTCCAGTTCCAGTTATTCAAAATAATTGAAAGGGAGGGAATCCTCCCAAACTCCTTCTGTGAGGCCAGTATCACCTTAATTCCAAAACCAGAAAAAGATACAACAAAGAAAGAGAACTACTGAACAATTTCCCTGATGAACACAGATGCAAAATTCCTCAAAAAAAATACTAGCTAATAAATCCTATAACACATCAGAGAGACCACTCACCCAGACCAGCTGGGATGTATCCTGGGTATGCAGGGATACTTCAACATATGAAAATCCATAAATATCACATTAAATTGAAGAATAAAACCATATGATTATTTCAATAGATGTAGAGAAAGCATTTGATAAAATACAACATTCTTTCATAATAAAAACTTTACACAAATTGGGGATGGAAGGAACATTCCTCAACACAATTAAGGCCATCTAGTACAAACCCACAGCCAGCATCTTATTGAATAGGGAAATGTTAGATTTGGAACCAGACAAGGATGCCCACTTTCACCAGTGCTATTCAATATATTCCTGGAAGTTTTAGCCAAAACCATTAGGCAAGAAAAAGATATCAAAGGAATACAAATTGGAAAGAAGAAAGCAAAATTATTCCTGTTTTCAGATGACATGATTCTGTATATAAAAGAACCAAAAGACGCCACTAAGAGACTATTGTAACTCATAGAAGAGTTTGGTAAAGTGGCAGGATATAAAACAAACATACAAAAATCTATAGTCTTTGTATAAACAGATAATGCCATGGCCAAGAAAGAGCTTCTGAGATCAGTCCCATTCACAATAGCAAAAAAAAAAAAAAAAAATTAAATACCTTAGAATAAATTTAACCAAGGAGGTTAAAGATCATTATGATGAAAATTATAAAACATTAAACAAATAGAAGAAGAAACAAAAAATGGGAAAATCTTCCATGTCATAGATTGGAAGAATTAATTTCATCAAAATATCTATACTACCAAAAGCAATTTACAGATTCAATGCAATGTCAATCAAAATATCAATGACATTCATCTCAGATCCTGAAAAAATGATGCCAAAATTTATATGGAAACAGAAGAAATCCCAAACAGCTATGGCAACTTTAAACAACAAAAACAAAGCAAAAGCCATCACAATACCAGATTTCAAGACTTGTTACAGGGAAGTTATAATCAAAGCATCCTGGTACAGGCATAGAGATAGATATATAGGCCAGTGGAATGGAATAGAAACTGCAGAAATCAATCCACACATCTACAATGATCTAATCTTTGACAAAGGAGATAAAACCAATCCCTAGAGAAAGGACAGCAGATGATGCTGGGAAAATTAGATTTCCATATGCAGAAGTATGAAACAAGACCCCTACCTTACACTTTATACAAAAATCAACTCAAAATGTAACAAGGATCTAAATTTATGAGCTGATACTACCAAATTACTAGAGGAGAACATTGGGGAAACTCTGCAAGACATTGGCATATGCAAAAACTTCTTGGAAAAGACAATAAAAGTAAGAATAGAATATAAAAGTAAGAATAGAAATAAAAGTAAGAATAGAAATAATAAAATAAAAATAATAAAAATAAAAGTAAGAATAGAAAGATTGGATTATATCAAACTAAGAAGCAACTACACTGTGAAGGAAACACTTAACAAAGTCAAAAGGCAACCAACAGAATAAGAGAAAATATTTGCAAACCATGCAACTAATAAAGGATTAATATCCAGAATCTATAAAGATCTCAAGAAATTCAACAACAACAAGCCAAACAACAACATTGGGAAATGGGCAAAGGACTTGAACAGGCACTTTTCAAAAGAGGATATTCAAATGGCCGACCAACACATGAAAAAATGCTCAGGACCGTAGCCATCAGGGAAACACAAATCAAAACTACAATTAGGGTTCACATCACCCTAATTAGAATGGATCTCATACAGAAATAGAAAAACAATAATAAATTCTGGTGAGGATGTGATAGGAAAGATTCTTTAATCCACTACTGGTAGGAATGCAATCTAGTACAGCCATTGTGGGGGACAGTGATGGAACAATGACAAGCCTCAGCCATTCTCCCTCATTGCCCAGAATAGATAAACACTGGAATGTATTCCTTGCCTTTAAAACTCAACTGGGTCTCACACCCTATTGACTTCATACCCAACTCCTTACAGCCACATGAAAGATAAGTTGCTCTGAACACCTGAAAGACTAGTTCCAGGAATTCCTCTCTGCCTGCTGCCCCCTACCCTACCCCTATCCCCAGCCCTTCTAAAATATAAAAAGGCCCGGCCCTGGGGGTCAGGGCGTTCTGCCACATGTTCCATCATGGGTACATGGTAGTTGGTCACCCACTTCTAAGGATTTATTTTCTCTGAATAAATTTGGTCTGGCTGTAAATTCATACACTGCCTCCTCTCTATTCTGCACCACTTTTCCAACATTTCGGAACCCCATGTGAGGTGGCACCAATCTGCAACTCTTTTCCTAACAGACAGTATGGAGAAAATTGAAAACAGATCTACCATATGACCCAGCCATCCCACTCCTGGAAATTTACTTAAAGGAAATAAAATCAGCATATGAAAGAGCTATCTGTGTCCCCATGTTTACTGCAGCTCATTTCACAATAGCTAAGATATCGAATCCATCCAGATGTTTATCAACTGATGACTCGTTTAGAAAATGTGGTATATATTCACTGTGGAATATTATGCAGCTGTATAAAAGAATGAAAACCTGGAAACCATTATAATTAGTGAAATAAGCCAGTACCAAAAAAACAAATATCATAGGTTTTCCCTGATATGTGGTAACTAACAGAGCACATTAAAATGTAACACATAATTATTTGTACTGTAACCTGCATATAATTATTCCAGTGTATAAACTGTTGAGAGGAAATGGCTTAAAGTCCAAATGAACTTAATTATTATAACCACAAAGAAATATTATATTGTGATTGATTGATTGTCACAGAAAGAAATGATGAATAACTAATTGGCCAAAAAATTGTATATGGGTGAAATATTCATGCATATATTCAATTATTATTTACAGCCATTGTGTATATCACTACTATACTAGGGTCTTTTTTGCTTTTAGTTGTTAAACCTCTTATTCAGTGAAGTATTAAGCCTTTTTACTGTACTGTAATTTAAAATATGTTATCTCAAAAACTAAAATGAGACAGAAAGATAGAAGGTGGGAGGCTGGGAGGGAGGGAGGAGGAGAATATCATCATGTACTTAGACTTGTAACTACAAATCATATTAAATCTGTTAAATCAATTAAAATTAAAAGTGGAAAAAAACAAGTTGAAAGCCAATTTTGGCTACAAAGCCACAGGGGTTTTTGTGTATTTTTTTTTTTGAGATTTATTATGTATTTGAGAGGCAGAGATAAAGAGAGAAAGAGAAAGAGATAGAGAGGTTTTAAATTGCTGGTTCACTCCTTAAATGGCCACAGTGGCCAGGGCTGAGCCAGGAGCCAGGAGCTTTCTCGGAATCACTGTGGGGAATCCCACAGGAGTCCCAAAAACGAGTCACAGATCACCACTTACCCAATGACCAAAAGGAGGTGGGCTGTAGAGAAATCCACTGGTTGCTCCAAAAGGAGTTATAGCTCACCGTTGCCCATAAAGAAGTAAAAACAAGAAATAAAAACGAGTTACTTATGCTAAGCCAGAAGCTGATGACATCATTTAGGTCAAGCTCAGCGCTTGCCAGAAAGATGCTCCTCATCAGACTGCACAGACATCCCTGGGCAGTCTGAAAACATGTGTGCTACGGATGATAACCTTGAGTTACCTTCCTACTTCCATGGTGATTGGGCACACACAAGGAACACTCCAGATACATCTTGTCCTAAACAATGGATTGGCGGCACCCCGAGAAACTCTGAGAGGGAGCACAACTGATTGGTGACCCCCAGACCCTTACTGTAGACTCGTCCTTCAGAGTGGCAAGGGTAAAAGGAGAGCCTTTTCCAGTGCTTTCCATCCTCTTGGGGATCATGGCCCAGTATCTGTGAACCTCTGTATCTCCACGTATTTGGAGCTGAAAAGCCAGCCCATTACTCTGTTGCAGCACAAGACGACTACAGGACAAACTCAGTGGAGCTACCACCTCGTCGCCTTGCCTAAACTTCTTATCAGCCTGCTGCCAGACCTGACCACAGAGCTGGACCAGAACTCTCAGCATGGGACCTCTCCAACTCCTCACCTTGCCTTCCGCCTGGGAACTCCAAGCCTACTGCCCAGAGTGACAGCCATCCCTCGACTTCCTGCCTGTAAGTGACTGTTCCAAGATCCATCTCTCCAAGTGGTAATGGAGATTTGGGACTCTGGACTTTGGACTTTCACTTTTCGTGACCATGATACAAACCTTGAGAATGCAGGATTTACAATGATATTAGTCATGTGTAATATGAAGGAATGTGCCTCGACCCTATGATTAAGAATAATGCTGGCTGGCACCGCGGCTCACTAGACTAATCCTCCACCTGCGGCACCGGCACCCCAGGTTCTAGTCCCTGTTGGGGTGCCGGATTCTGTCCTGGTTGCTCCTCTTCCAGTCCAGCTCTCTGCTGTGTCCCGGCAGGGCAGCGGAGGATGGCCCAAGTGCTTGGGCCCTGCACCTGCGTGGGAGACCAGGAGGAAGCACCTGGCTCCTGGCTTCCGATAGATGCAGTGCACCAGCCGTAGTGGCCATTTGGGGGGTGAACCAACGGAAGGAAGACCTTTCTCTCTGTCTCTCTCTCTCTCACTGTCCAGCTCTGCCTGTCCAAAAAAAAAAAAATGAAAACAGAAAAAAAATACTGAAAACAGAAAAAAGAATAATGCTATATGCTTTGCTATACTTATATTTTTATAGTTGGATTGCCTTTGAGACTACTTTATTGCTAGATGTGTGTTATGATCTGTGGAGTAATGAACATAACTATATAGATTGGTATACAGAGTGGTAAAGCCCTAGTGTGTAATTGTATGAGCAATAAAAAAACCTTTCATTGGAAAGACAGTCTTGTATCCATGTGTTCCTTCTTCCCTGTACTCCGACACATCGCCCTTAAGCCCTGTCATGCTGCGTGACAGTAGACACTCGCAACAGTCTCTCACATGGGTTCAGGGGCCCAAACCCCTGGACCATCTTCTACTGCTTTTCCTAGGCACATTAGCAGGGAACTGTGCATGGCTCTACCTTGTATTTTCAGAGCATATTTGGATAACTGTTTCCAGTTCATAGTGTAATTTTTTTGTTTTGCTTTTTGCTTTTTACTTGATAAACCTCTTATTCGGTTTAGTGTTAAGCCTTTCTATTATAATGTAAATTTAAAATATGTTATCTCAAAAAATAAATCTAAAAAAGACAGGAAGAGAGATATAAGGAAGGAGGCTGGGAGAGAAGGAGGGAGGAGAGAAATATCATTATGTTCTTAGACTTATATCTACAAATCATATTGAACCTGTTAAAAATTAATTAAAATGAAAAATGAGAAAAAAATAAAAACAAGTTGAGAGCCATTATACCAGTTTTTGGCCACAAAGCCACAGTTTCCTTTTTTAAAGACTTGTTTATTTATTTATTTATTTATTTGAGAAGCAGAGTTACAGAGGTGGCGGGGGGAGGTAGAGACCCAGAAAGAGAGGTCTTCCATCTGCAGGTTCACTCCCCAAGTAGCCAAAATGGCCAGAGCTAGGCCGATAGGAACACAGGAGCCAGGAGTTTCTTCTGGATCTCCCTCATGGGAGCAGGGGCCCAAGCATTTGGGCCACCTTCTGCTGCTTTCCCAAGGCACGTTATCAGGAAGCAGCTGGGACTTGAACCAGTGTCCATATGAGATGCTGCCGCCACAGGCAACGGCTTAACTTACTACACCACAGCACCAGTCCCCATAGTTTCTATCCTCTATTTTATAACAATGATCTAACCAAAATGTACAAAAATCCCAGTAAAAGTCATATTGCTTACCAAGTTTGCCTTAGTACCTTGGGTCTGGACTCTACAGAACATCATGAAAAGAAAGCAATAATGTGTTCTCTGCCTTCCAGAACTTGATAATCAAGTGTTCAATAAAGTGACAGATGAAAAGTTATAAAGAAGGGTACACATATGTCTTTTAGATTACAGATGTTTATGTCAAAGCTTGAAGAAGATTATATGAAATTCAACTCAAATGTTTCCAAATGATTTAGTAATTCTATCACTCATTCTTCATAGGCACCAGCCAGTTTTTCTTCACAAACAGGAAAGAACTTGAACATTTAATATTCTTTCATAAATTGGATCAATAATTCATGTAAACTATGATACAATTTAACATACATACTTTTTTAGAATTTTTTAAGAGCCCCAAATATGAAAATATCCTCTCTGGATTTTTCTTGCCAAAGAGTTGAAGACAAATTATTTTCCTAATCCCATTTGTTATGTTTTTCTCATCCCATAATGAGACACTGCCTTTCATTTCTTTTGCCATAACAAATTGAATGGCCTGACTTTTCCCTCAATTAACTTGTTAAATTAAATATCAGCTGTGCCACCAAGGAGTTCTTTCCTAGTGAACAACTAAATTTTACAAGCATTATTTGGTCTGTTCATTGTGGCATGACATACATAACACTTCAGGCATCAAACTTTCATAAGCTGTTAACTTATAGTCTAATTCAGCTGGAGAAAGTGTCCAATGGAAAGAATGATTCTCCACAAGGCACACTGGAAGAATGGCAAACCACTCTCTGCTCTGATACTTCTAGTAGCCAGGTCCTTTGTAACCATGCCATTCAGCCTTGCTCTGAAGATGTGCCTTGATATTGTCTTAATTCCTTTAGAAGTCTTGATTTCTTTCTGCCATGGTAGATATGTAGTTACTGACTAACTTCTCTCCAAGTGTGGTTCACTATAATTCTACTACAGTGGGCTTGTTGTATTCCCACTCTAGGCATTCATTATTTTTTTCTGCCTGGAAATTTCACCTGTAATCTTCTTACTGAGTTTTGTAATAAGCACTCTCTTGGTCTTTAATTTTATTTCCTCAAAATAGTTTTTCCAGATTCCTTTACCTAAGGTTGTCACACATAGAGACTGCATAAATCCTATTAGATCACCATATTTTATTTTCATTACCAATACAGGAAATTGCTCTGCTTGTTTGCATATGTATTTGTTTATTTTATGACTCTCTCCCACACAATATAAGATCAATGAAAGCAGGGACAGATGTTATCTTGTTCTCTGATGGATCTCTATAACAAGAACAGGGTCTGGCACATAGCAGGCCCTCAATAATAAGACAATATAAAGAGAGCAGGGAAAGAAGGTGCTATGGTTTTGATGTTGAACGTCTCCCAAAGGCCCATATGTTAAAGGTTTGGTCACAAGGATGGTGCTATGGAGAGGTAGAACTTTTAAGAGGTGAGGTCTAGCAGGAGGTCCTTAAGTTATCGGGAGCGCATCCTTGGAATATAGTTCTCCTGTCAACCCAAGTTTGGACCTACATATTGTCTGCTTCCTGGCTTCACAGCTAATTCCTTCTCTGCATGGTACTCTGCCATCAGCCATGAGCAACTCAAAAATGCTATAGCCTGTGCCACGTCATTTGGACTTTGAACCTCCAAAACTGTAAGCTAAGTAAACCCTTTCCCTTTATTAGTTACTTGTTTTAGGTGTTTTGTATAGTAATAAAAAAAAAACTATTACAGAAGACAAAAGGAAAGAAGAAACAAAATCCAACACATAGGTAGTGATTGTGGTCAGTCCAGCCTCTTCTGGAGTTATTGGAAACACATGACCTCTCAAGTACCCTTCCTTGCCCTTTCTCTCTCTCTCTCTCTCTCTCTCTCTCTCTCTCTCTCTCTTTCTCTCTCAACACTTTCCCTCTCCCTGTAACTCTGCCTTTCAAGTAGATGAAAATAAACAAACAAACAAACAAAAAAAAACCCTCTTTCCACAATTTGCTTTTTGCTTCAAATTTTGAGCAAAGAAAACCAAGTACCTGAAAATTTTTTTCATATTTCAGTTAGCATATTTTGGTACTATAGTACCATGGAATTTCTTCTACCAACTTTATTTTTTATATTTATACTAAACTAAACAAAAAAAGTTTTCAGAAAAACAGTTCCCATTAATTTCTTTTCATTAACAGATAATAATTGTGCATTTTATGGGGTGAGTGTGATTCTTGTACACTTATACATTGTGTATTCATCTTTTTTTCAGATTGAGTTTTTTTATTTTAGCTCCCATTTGTAAGGAAAAACATGATATTTGGCTTTTTGTGTCTGGTTTATTCACTCAACATGATGTCCTCCAGTTCTACCCATTTGCTGCAAATAACAGGATTGTGGGGAGCAAACCGGACTGGACTGAGTTACTGGAATTAGGACTTATTCTATGCATCTGCTCTCCCACAATATGGCGCTGGGAGAGAAGTAAACAGCTTCCGCACAGCTGCCTCCAGTTCAACCAATAAACTGTAGGACTTGCTACTGATTGGAGGAGAGCAGCGTACTCGGCGTGTGGGCAGCCGAGTTGGGATTGGCGGAGGAGGACTATAAAGGAGGAGAGAGACGGCATGCACCAGGAACATCTAAGGGGAACATCTAGCTGAAGGAACACCTGTGCAGCCCCCAAGAAGAGCCGGCCGGCGGTGTGCCGCTCCCCCGCGGAAGTGGGGAAAGTGGCAGGGGGAACCGCCCTTCCACGGAGGTGGAAGGGATAATAGCCAACCCGGGAAGAACCAGCAGCAAACCCGGGGAGGGCCGAGCAGACGAAAGAACAGCGCAGGGTCCTGTGTCGTTCCTCCACGAAGAAGGGGAGCGACAAGGATTTCATTCTTTTTTAATACCTAAACAGTATTCCAAAATATATACATATATATTTAAGTGTATAATATTAAGATGTATAATATATATATATATACCTCAAATTTTCATCTGCTGATGGAGATCTTGGTTGATTCCATATTTTGATTATTCTGAACAGTGCTATCATAAACATGGTGCAGCAGATATCTCTTTGGATACAATGAGTTCACTTTTTAGGTATAAACCCAGTAGTGGGATTGCTGGATCATATGGCAGTTCTACTTCTGGTTTTGTAAGAAATCTCCATACTGTTTTCCATAGTGGCTGCATAAACTAACATTCCCACCAACAGTGTATAGAGTCCCCCTTTCTCAACATCAGGCATTTGTTACCGTCTTTTTTTTGTTTGTTTGTTTGTTTGTTTGTTTTTTTTTTGGACAGGCAGAGTTAGACAGTGAGAGAGAGAGAGACAGAGAGAAAGGTCTTCCTTCCGTTGGTTCACCCCCTAAATGGCCGCCATGGCTGGTGCACTGCACTGATCTGAAGCCAGGAGCCAGGTGCTTCCACCTTGTCTCCTATGCAGGTGCAGGGCCCAAGCACTTGGGCCATCCTCCACTGCCTTCCCAGGCCACAGCAGAGAGCTGGACTGGAAGAGGAGCAACTGGGACAGAACCAGCACCCAAACAGGGACTAGAACCAGGGTGCCGGCGCCGCAGGCAAAGGATTAGCCTAGTGAGCCGCACGCTGGCCTCTCTGTCTTTTTGATAATAGCCACTCTAATAAGTAAGCTAATATCTCATTGTGATTATGATTTGCATTTTCCTGATAATTATTAACGTGGAACACTTTTCCATATACTTGTCCACTAGTGTGTCTTCTTTTGAGAAATTTCTTTTTAATCATTTGCCCATATTAAAAATTCATTATTTGGGCTTTTTAATGCAGAACGTTTGAGTTTCTTATATATTCTTCATATGAAACCCTTGGAAAATTAATAGTTTGCAAATATTTTCTCCCTTTCCGAAGGTTGTCTCTTCACTGTTACTCTTTCCTTTGCCATGCAGAAACTTTTCGGGCTGATGTGATCATGTATCTATTTTGTTCTTGCAGCTGTTGTTGCTAGTACTTTCATGTTGTTGCACAAAAATACTTTCCCAGACCAATGTCATGGAGCATTTCCCCTATTTCTTATTTCCAGAAGTCTTCAGTTTTGAGTTTTACATCTAAGTCTTTAATGTTTGAGTTGATTTTTGTGTATAGTAAAAGATAGCAGAGTCATGTCTCATTCATGTACATGTGAACATTCAGTTTTTCTAACACACTTAGCTAAGAGAATGTTGTTGCCCATACTTATATGTGTGTTTTTGGCACTTTTGTTGAAAAATAATTTGACTATAATTTCCTGGGTTTATGTCTTGGTTCAGTTCCATTTGTCCATGTATCTATTTTTAAGCCAGTACCATGCTGTTTTGATTAATATACTATATTTTGGCTAATATATTTTGAAATCAGGTGGAGTGATCTCTCCAGCTCAACATTTCTTTGACTATTTGACTACACTAGCATATAATCTCAATGTGAACTACCAAAGAAATGTTACTTTATATTTCAGAAGTAAATAAGAGAAGATTTCGAACCAAAAGAAAGAAGGAACCTTCAAATGAAGAGCCTCCAATATGGTCCTTGATAGACGGAGATAATCTCGTCTGATAACTTTAAGAACGAAAAAATTTCCAATCAAGGGAATGCAGTGTTTGCACTAGTTTACATAAAGTCTTGGAGAATCATTATTATAACAAATTGGCTAGATTTAAAAACCATTTTCTGTAAGAAGAGCAACATCTAAGCCTATTTGTGAAACTTCTTTCTAGCAAAAATATACTTGCATGAGCAACAGCTGGATTCTTTAGCAATTAGTGTCAAGCTTTCTTCAAACATTTTGCAGAATTTGGACTCCTGAATACATTCTATTGAATGTATTCACTCTCATCAAACAGTAATAGTCTTTTTTTTATTTATTTATTTTGACAGGGAGAGTTAGACAGTGAGAGAGACAGAGAGACAGAGAGAGAAAGGTCTTCCTTCCGTTGGTTCACCCCTCAAATGGCAGCCACAGCCAGCGTGCTGTGGCCGGCACGTTATACCAATCTGAAGCCAGGAGCCAGGTGCTTCCCCCTGGTCTCCCACGCAGGTGCAGGGCCCAAGCACTTGGGCCATCCTCCACTGCCCTGCCGGGCCACAGCAGAGAGCTGGACTGGAAGAGGAGCAACCAGGACAGAATCCGGCACCCCAACCGGGACTAGAACCTGGGGTGCCAGTGCCACAGGCAGTGGATTAGCCAAGTGAGCCACAGCGCTGGCCAAGTAGTAGTCTTAATATCTACAAAATGGTGTGAGCAATTTTATGCTTATTTCACCACAAAAACCTAGAATTAAGAAGCAATAATGGGGCCAGCACTGTGGTGCAGCAAGTAAAGCTGCAGCCTGCAGTGCCAGCATCCCATATGGGCACTGGTTTGAGACCCAGCTGCTCCACTTCCAATTCAGCTCTCTGCTATGGCCTGGGAAAGCAATGGAAGATGGTCCAAGTCCTTGGGCCCCTGCACCCCCGTCGGGGACCCACATGAAGTTCCTGGTTCCTGGCTTGAGATCAGCACAACTCCGGCAGTTGCAGCCATTTGCTGAATGAACCAGCAGATGGAAGACTTCTCTCTCTCTCTTCCTCTGCCTCTACTTCTCTGTAACTGTTTTAAATAAATAAATAAATCTTTTTTTAAAAAGTCAGTAATATAGCATAGTGATGAAAAACATGAGCTGTGGAGAGATTCTAGCTATGATTTCAGCTTTCCATACATTATCTGTGTAACCTTGAGAAAGTTATTAACCTCTTTATATCTTATTTTCTAAAAACTACCAATGATCTTCAGTAGCATTTCATAAAAGTGTTTCAGAGGATTAAAAGAGGTCCCATATATAAATCCCCCAGAATAGTACCTGACACATGCTAATCACTAACAGTTATTAGAACCAACTTCTCTGGATTCATTATGGAACAAATATAAAGTAGACTCCATTGCTGGTATAAAAATGCAAGAATTCTCATACTCAAGACTCTGCACTTGGATGAAGACTATGCTTTCCCCTGCAGCAGAAGACCTCAGAGGAGAGGGGCATGCTCAGTTATGTGACAGATAATTTTGATGCGTCAGTAGTATCTTCAGTCTGGTATGTCTGATAGACCTCCGGGCATGAGGACTTTTATCTAGAACTAAAGGCAAGGCTTTTAAATCAATTGTTACTATTCCTCTTCCTTTGGCAATGCTATTAGTAACTAATAATGGCTTTAGGTCTTGGACTCTGCCATCCTCCTGTCTATTCCCTTCTTAACATCTGGCTAAGGTTTGATTATCTGCATTGAGAATGCCCTAAATCAGACTTGAATGTTACTTTTTATGTTGTCTGCCTATGTGGATATTTCCCCACTACACTGTGAAAGCCAAACTGTTGATGGTTGATCCTTGATACTAACATGTGTATCACACCTGCACAGATGGCTAATATCACTTCCTACCAATAAGAAAATCAAAGTTCCAGGTGTATCCCATAAACCTCTATATGACTGAGGAGTCCCTTGCAAACATTTTCCTCATATCCACTGAAGTTGGAGAACTTCTAGATCAATCAAACACACCTGGGATTTGGATCTGAGACTAGAGCTGGTATGGTTGTATGTCCAACAAAAGTTCACTGAAACTCTTAAGAGCCACAGGATGAATCAGACCCACAAAGCACAAAAGCTCAATGTTGGGAAACTGAGTTCAGTTATTAAATTCTGTAGGTTTCCTTGAGTTCCTAACGATGCTTTGAACTCCTGATCCCTCTTTGGGATGTCTATAGGTGTCTTCCTATTTAAACAGCAGAGTAACTGAGATGTTGCCATAATAGTACAACTTTGGCTTTGAAAATATGCCACATATGTATTCCAGTGATTACCAGACTTCTCTAGTCTTTGGAAGCCGGCGGCCATTGGAGGGTGAACCAACGGCAAAAGGAAGACCTTTCTCTCTGTCTCTCTCTCTTACTGTCCACTCTACCTGTCAAAAAAAAGAAAAAAAACTTTTCTAGTGAACACTAAATTGATATGCAAATAATATATAAAATAATTTTTATAAAAATAGCGTTTCTAATTGCTTTGGCTTTGACCATAAGATAATCAACTTATCTAGTGCATTAATGACTATGATCTATGTCTTTATATTGAAAATCAATCAGTTGTGTAATAAATATCAGTCATTACATCAATCACCCCAGGATCATAGCCTTAGACTCAATATTTTTGATACTGTTCTCCAGGTGACACTACATGGTAACAGTATTTTTTCCTTTAGGCAATTTGATTTTATTTTTCAGAGAACAGCAGCAATTCTGTGATCCCTAAGTTGAAAGAGTGACAGCTGACGACCCTTCAGATACATTAAGAAATTCCACTTTTGAAGCTTTATAACATAAATATAAGCATATCATCACCCCAAGAGATAAGAAGCCTTAAGTTTCTGAAACAGCATCAAGTCACTGGCAGCATTGCACCAAGCACACCAACATATTTTTGTCAATGTAATTTCATTTGGCATTCTCTGAAGACATTTGGTATGTCAGATTTCAAGGCTGCAAATAATTCCTTAACCTTTAATCAAGAAAGCTGAAAAATGTTCCTCCAGTTCATTGCACTATTTCATTAACAAGAGAATGCCTTTGCTCATAGCTTTGGTTTGTTTAGAACTCAAATTATCCATTGCTAAATAACACTGAAATTTATAGCATATTAAAAGTATTTTCTTGGGAATTATGTTCCTTATACTACTAAGAATAAAATACACACGTAGCTCTTTGGAAAGAAATAGTTCATTAGTAAGTTATAATGTCCTTTTCTGAGTTTAATCTTCAAGATTGAGATATAATATTATGATATTATATCTGCTATGGGGAAAACCTTAGAACCAGATTTAATCTTCATGAAGAAACAGCAATATTGAGCATTTGAATCTGAGCAGAAATGTTTAAATTATTATTATTTGGAAGGGAGGGGGAGAGAGAGAGAGAGAGAGAATTTCCCATCCACTGTTTCACTCCTCAAATGTTCACAATGACCAGAAATAGACCAGGGACAGAGCCAGAAGCCAAGAACACAATTCAGGTCTTCGATGTGGATGATAGTGATCAAATTGCTAGAGTCATCATTGCTGTCTCCCAGAGTCTGCTTGGGAAACTTCAGAAAGGAGCCAGAGCGAGCATAGGTGTCTTAACGACTAGGTTAAATGCCTGTCCCTCAACAGAATTTAAAGTTATCAGGACATTGACAAAAGTAACTAGTAAAAAGATATTTGTTACAAATCTGTGAAAAAGCCACTGACTGGTGTTGGTGTTATCTCACATAAGCAGGCTAAATTATTGTTTTGTCTTCAAAAAATAAAAGGTTCACAAGGTTAAGACAGAGTCTGGCTAGAACAAAAAGCATCCAAAGTGCTACTAGCTTTCCAAAGATTCTCTAATGCAGATGTTATTTTTGCAATAAGATACAAACAATAAATATTTTTAAGCAATCAAGTACCTTCACAAATAATTTTCACCTTTTCTACAACATATGAAACTTTTCCAATCACATTTTACTCAGAAAACTTCTCAATAGAACACTTTTACCTGAGGTCTAAAACCTAATATATAAATGTTTAACTGTCAAAGAGAAAAATGATTTCTCAACTCTCTGAGTTAGACGAACTAACCCACCTCTATACCTTGGACCTAGAAATCATTAAATTTCCATTGAATAGTACATCAGTCAGGGCTTAATTACCAGAAACAAAATGCATTAAAGCTGATTTAAGTAAAAACAATGCTGAACCATTTACAAACTTATTAGGTAACTAATATAATAGATCGTGGCTGAGATTCCAGGGTGGACTCACAGAGCCACCTCTCAGAGCTGGGCCACCAAGAGCTGCTGCTCCTTGCAACATCACAATACCAACTGAAAGCCACAAGCCTAGCATCCCATTCTCAGAACAGCCATCTCTGCTTGGAAAGCCTCTTGCCAAACAGGGAAATAAATGGGGAAATCACATTATAAGAGGCATCATAAACTCTAACCTTCTCTCTAAGCAAAAATGTCTGCAAAATGCAATTGGCATGCCATGAGAAACAAATTAAATAATTACTGTATTTAATAATACTCAGCAGCTTGGCTTGTAGTTTTATTCTAGCTATATTTACCTCCCCCTGAACACTATCAAAGTTGCTGGACAATTTGTTGAGCCAAGATTCCAGGAAAATTCTGGATTACTAACAGTTACAAATATGTAGATATACCTTTATCATTTTATTAAAATTATAATTATTCATCTATAGTACTATTTAGAAACTGTGCCATACAAACATTTTGCTAACTGGTCTACAGACTACACAGGGATATAACTACATCATACAAACCAACTGGAGACCATTATGCTTAGTGAAATAAGTCAGCCCTAAAAAAAGACAAATATCACAGGTTTTCACTGTTTTGTGGTAACTAATATGCAGAGTACAAAAATATTAATGCATATGAACAAATTGACATTTTGAGATTTGATGACTGCTTATATACTTCTTGTCTATACGCCCAAAGAATAGTAGTTTTTCTACTTACTACTGTTGAATTCATTGCTTCTGGTTATAAAGTAAGTTGAAAGAAAAGTATAAAGTAAAGTAAGTATAAAGTAAGTTTTGTCATTGCAAAAATTAAAGAAAAATCAGAAAGGAAAGAAGCAGAAACATGGGAGTGATGGAGGGTAGAGTAGCAACTATCATTATATAATTAAAAAAGAAAGAGGAATGGAATTAGAAGATAAGCTTACTTTGGTATTTAAAATCCATGGTAGGCATTTTCCATGAACTTTTAGAAGACCACTATCAGAGAGAAACTGAGATGTAAGTTATTTTGCCTTGATTCTATTTATGATTTCTATTCCATATGGTTTAAGTAATCAGCTAAGTAGAAAAACTATTTTTATGTTTTTAATACTAATATAACTAAAATTTTAATATGGCACTCATGTTTTAGACTGCTTAAGCGATTACATAATCCAGTATTCTACAGAATATTCATAACTGTAACTGTAGATATTAATATATTTTTGCTTCTTCATTTCCACTGAGATCTGGTACCAGACAGGGATGCCCACTCTCACCACTGCTATTCAATATAGTTCTGGAGGTTCTAGCCAGAGCTATTAGGCAATAAAAAGAAATTAAAGGGATACAAATTGGGAAGGAAGAACTCGAACTATCCCTCTTTGCAGATGACATGATTCTGTATTTAGGGGATCCAAAAAACTCTACTAAGAGACTATTGGAACTCATAGAAGAGTTTGGCAAAGTGGCAGGGTATAAAATCAATGCACAAAAATCAACAGACTTTGTATACACAGACAATGCCATGGCTGAGGAAGAACTTCTAAGATCAATCCCATTCACAATAGCTACAAAAACAATCAAATACCTTGGAATAAACTTAACCAAGGACGTTAAAGATCTCTACGATGAAAATTACAAAACCTTAAAGAAAGAAATAGAAGAGGATACCAAAAAATGGAAAAATCTTCCATGCTCATGGATTGGAAGAATCAATATCATCAAAATGTCCATTCTCCCAAAAGCAATTTATAGATTCAATGCGATACCAATCAAGATACTGAAGTCCTTCTTCTCAGATCTGGAAAAAATGGTGCTGAAATTTATATGGAGGCACAAGAGACCTCGAAGAGATAAAGCAATCTTGTACAACAAAAACAAAGCCAGAGGCATCACAATACCAGATTTCAGGACATACTACAGGGCAGTTGTAATCAAAACAGCATGGTACTGGTACAGAAACAGATGGATAGACCAATGGAACAGAATTGAAACACCAGAAATCAACCCAAACATCTACAGCCAACTTATATTTGATCAAGGATCTAAAACTAATTCCTGGAGCAAGGACAGTCTATTCAATAAATGGTGCTGGGAAAATTGGATTTCCACGTGCAGAATCATGAAGCAAGACCCTACCTTACACCTTACACAAAAATCCACTCAACATGGATTAAAGACCTAAATCTATGACCTGACACCATCACGTTACCAGGGAATATTGGAGAAACCCTTCAAGATATTGGCACAGGCAAAGAGTTTATGGAAAAGACCCGGGAGGACAGGCAGTCAAAGCCAAAATCAACTATTGGGATTGCATCAAATTGAGAAGTTTCTGTACTGCAAAAGAAACAGTCAGGAGAGTGAAGAGACAACCAATAGAATGGGAAAAAATATTTGCAAACTATGCAACAGATGAAGGGTTAATAACCAGAATCTACAAAGATATGAAGAAACTCCACAACATCAAAACAAACAACCCACTTAAGAGATGGGCCAAGGACCTCAATAGACATTTTTCAAAAGAGGAAATCCAAATGGCCAACAGGCACATGAAAAAATGTTCAAGGTCATTAGCAATCAGGGAAATGCAAATCAAAACCACAATGAGGTTTCACCTCACCCCGGTTAGAATGGCTCACATGCAGAAATCTACCAACAACAGATGCTGGAGAGGATGTGGGGAAAAAGGGACACTAACCCACTGTTGGTGGGAATGCAAACTGGTCAAGCCACTATGGAAGTCAGTCTGGAGATTCCTCAGAAACCTGAAGATAACCCTACCGTTCGACCCAGCCATCCCACTCCTTGGAATTTACCCAAAGGAATTTAAATTGGCAAACAAAAAAGCAGTCTGCACCCTAATGTTTATTGCAGCTCAATTCACAATAGCTAAGACCTGGAACCACCTAAATGCCCATCAATGGTAGACTGGATAAAGAAATTATGGGATATGTTCTCTTTAGAATACTATACCGCAGTAAGAAACAACGAAATCCAGTCATTTGCATCAAAATGGAGGAATCTGGAACACATCATGCTGAGTGAAATAAGCCAGTCCCAAAGGGACAAATACCATATGTTCTCCCTGATCGGTGACAACCTACTGAACACCAAAAAGGAAACTTGTTGAAGTGAAATGGACACTATGGGAAACGGTGACTTGATCAGCATAGCCCTGACTGTTAATGAACAACTTAATACATTATCCCTCTTAGTAGTTTTTTTGTCTGTTCTACTTAATATGACTGGTTTAATTCTGTAATTAATACACAGTTATTCTTAAGTGTTGAAATTTAACTGAAATGTGATCCCTGTTAAACATAAGAGTAGGAATAAGAGAGGGAAGAGATGTATAATTTGGGACATGCTCAGGCTGACTTGCCCCAAATGGTAGAGTTAGAAACATACCAGGGGACTCCAATTTAATCCCATCAAGGTGGCATGTACCAATGCCATCTCACCAGTCCAAGTGATCAATTTCAGTTCACAATTGATCATAATGAAAGGTCTAAGAGTCAAAGGGAGCACATAAACAAGTCTAGTACCTGCTAATACTAACAGATAGAATAAATAAAGGGGAGAGTGATCCAACATGGGAAGCGAGATACTCAGCAGACTGATAGAATGGTGGATGTCCTAAACAGCACTCTGGCCTCAGAATCAGCCCTAAAGGCATTCCGATCTGGCTGAAAAGCCCATGAGAGTATTTCAGGCATGGAAAGCCAAGACACTCTGGCAAAAAAAAAAATCCTAAATGAAAGATCTCTGTGAGTGAGATCCCAGTGGAAAGAACAGGTCTTCAAAGAAGGAGGTACCTTTCTCTGAAGGGAGGAGAGAACCTCCACTTTGACTATGACCTTGTCTAAACAAGATAAGAGTCGGTGAACTCAAAAGGCTTCCATAGCCTTGGAAACTCAGGACTGGTGCATAGGGAGATTACTGATGCCATAAACAGGAGTGTCAATTTGTAAAGTCAACAACAGGAGTCACTGTGCACTTATTCCTCATGTAGGATCTCTGTCCTTAATGTGCTGTACATTGAGACTTAATGCTATAATGAGTACTCAAACAGTATATTTCTCTTTGTGTTTCTATGGGGGTGCAAACTGTTGAAATCTTTACTTTATGTATACTAAACTGATCTTCTGTAAAAACAAAAAAAAGAAGAAATTATCAATTCCCAACTTGACTCTCACTGGGATTAAACATGACAATAGGTCTGATCTGATTTCATCATCATTTAAAAAATCATCTATTATTTTTCACTTTATGTTTGTGTGGGAGCAAACTGTTGAAATCTTTACTTAATGTATGCTAAACTGATCTTCTGTATATAAAGAGAAACGAAAATGAATCCTCATGTGAATGGAAGGGGAGAGGGAGTGGGAAAGGGGAGGGATGCGGGTGGGAGAGACGATATGGGGGGGAAGCCATTGTAATCCATAAGCCGTACTTTGGAAATTTATATTCAATAAATAAAAGTTAAAAAAATAATAATAATAAAATATATTTTTAAATAGAAAAAATATATTTTTGCTTCTTGAATAAAATTTCAGTTTCATTAATATAATGGCACATTTATCTAACTCTTGGTAGGTAAATTCTTTATTCAGTGGAGGGATAAGTTTGTGATTATAAAGAAAATTAAAAGTATGTCACTATAAAAATTAGAAGAAAAATAAGAAAAGGAGAGACGTTGCGGGGGAGGGTAAGGTGGAAAGCATCACTGTGCTCTTAAAACTGTACATGTTGGCGTATGCTGGCACTATGGCATAGTGAGCTGAAGCCTCCACCTGCAGTGCTGGCACCTAATATGGGTGCCGGTTTCTGTCCTGACTGCTCCTCTTCTGATTCAGCTCTCTGCTTATAACCTGGAAAGGCAGTGGAGGATGCTCCAAGTGCTTGGACCCCTGCACCAACATGAGAGACCTGAAAGAAGCTCCTGGCTCCTAGGTTTGGATCAGCAAAGTTTTCATTTTCAGTGAAACATTGCTATTTCTACCCATTCTTCAGAATTTTTTTGAGTGCTTCTAATGTGTCATCCATTGAGCAAGAGTATGCAAAGTAACCAATGAAGTGGGCTTAGGAAATATCTATGAGACTGCAGTTGAGGAAGGATTGTATCAAAGATGGGCCTCTGTAAATAGTACATGAGAGAAAGATTTGTATGCTCGTGATTTAAAGCAGTTCTTCCAAGAGAATCCTGTAAGAAAGTGAGAGGAAATTCTAGCAAAGGAGGATTTTAATGAAATTTAGCCATAGCCTGATCCTGAGGGGAATTCTCAACTAAAATGCTGGTGTTAAAAAGGAAGGAGGTTGGGTTTTTACACCCCTTGAAACTAATACTTGTTAGCTACTGGATGTGATGGGGGTGATCATAATCTCCTCTGCATTTCTGGAAAAAACATCTTCTATAGGTGACTAATAGAGTTCTGGTGCCAGCATTGTGGCACAGTCAGTTAAGTTGCCACTGCAATGCTTGATTCTTAAACTTTAATTTTTCCTTAGAACCTCCCATCCAAGTACTGACCAGGCCTGACCCTGCTTAGCTACCAAGATCAGACGAGATCTGGCTTGTTCAGGTTGGTATGGCCATAGACATTCTCAGCATCTCTTACCATGTGATCACAGCCATCTTCCTTGAATTGGATTGTAGTTTTATAGCATAAACATTATATATTCTGAATATGTTGAATTTCCTGATAAACACAGCTTTAAGACCACATTACACAGATAAAAGTATTTCTTGCTTAGAACTTTTCAGTGTTTGTCTGAAGGTTTTTTTTTTTTATTAAAAAATAAGAATATTGGATGAGAGCCCTAAAGAAAAACATTGCCTTTATTTTGTATTACAACTGGTAGACTGAAACAGGGTTCAATAGCTATGCATGCAGATATGCTAGGTGAATATTAGAGTTCTGGGGCCAGTGTTGTGGCATGATCAGCTAAGTTGCAACATGCAAGGCTTGCATCCCATATAAGAGCACCGCTAGAGACGTCAGTTCTGACTGCTTGCTTCTGATCCAGCTCCCTGCTAATGCATCTTGGAAAGCAGTGGAAGATGGCCCAGATACCTGCATCCATGCCACTCAGGTGGGAGACTCAGACAGAACTCTGGACTCCTGACTTTGGCCTTGCCTAGCCATGGACATTGGCAGAGGGACTTTATACATGGCAAGGGCCTACCTTGCTCTCATTATTTCTCTTCTACTAGTTCCAATTTCCCCTAATTCCTTCATTTTCCTTTCTATTCTGTAGAGTCATTTTTCATCTTTGGGCTTCTTATAGACATCTTTATGAAATAAGTAAGCATAATGATTGATATTCCAAGAAGTCAAGAACACTAGAGCTATAGTTATATAATATTTGCATGTCTCATTTACAGAGCATAATTGAATTGCACATCAGCACTTAAGGGATCAGATGAAACAGCTCAAAGTGAAAAGAGGAATGCACATTTCTAAAATAAAAGAAAACATAAAATATTCACATATGATGTATTAATATCATTGCTTCTTTTATTCTAGGCATTCACTTTTTAAAGAAAATGTAAATTCTGTTTAGATAAACTTGTACTTCTATTATATGAATCTGCATGACTTTTGAGTGATGTTATAGAAAAATTTTTAGGTGCTATTAAGGGAGAGAAATATTCCTCTCAATAAGCCATATAATGCTAATCTCCCTATTTGCAGAAATGATCATCTAAAATGAAATTTTGCCAACCAGATTTTTTAGCAAATTCTTTACCTGAAAAAACAGAATATTGAGCAAGCTAAAACTGCTCTAACTCAGTCCTTTTATAGGATGTCCCCAGATACTTCTATCATTTCTTGAAGATGCCTTAAGTTTCCATGAATGAGTAGTATACTTCACAGGCAGTGTCAATGATTCATCTACATAAATCCATGTAAAGAGAATTATTCTGAGCTAAAGGATATACAAAATCAAAGTTTGTGATAATAAAGTACTTATGAGAAGACATATAATAAAAAGAATTTAAATTTTGAAAAAAGAGAGTATTAATGACTAAACTAAAAAAAGTTTTGTAACTTAAAATGAAATGCAGTCATATGAAACTGATTATTTTAAATTTCTGATTTTGAATACATAAATTAGTTTTGTAGTGTGACTCCCCATATTATAGGTTTAGAATTAAGTAAAAAAACATCAGACAAACAACAGGATTTGAACTCCACTAACAACTCAAAAACGAAAGCAACTTGATATATTTGCTAAGGGCTTTAGACACAACCCTACTGAGAATATGAGCAAGGAAAAAAAGAACAGATATTGCAAGCAACAATGTATACCACAAACAAGCCTGGGAGAATATTCCTGGGACCAGAATGCAAATCAGTTTGGTTTTCAGTTCCTTCCATTAACTTATGGGACTGTGAACCATCAGTTGAGCGCCCTGCACATGTACCTCATGTGAAGTGATAACAAAAAGAGAAAATTCATATGAACATATTTTGAAAAACCCAAAGTATTTGGAAATGATAAATTAGTACTAATAAAGATACTGTACCTGGGGATTCCAAGATAGCAGAATAGGGAAGGAAATACTGCCCTAAGCTAGGGGTAAATAATAAAGAAAAAAATTGGAAGAAGTACATTCTGAGGGGAGACTTAGAGAGAAAACCACAATAGAAATTCTAAGAAAGGAGGAAGAACACCGTGATTTGGTATGGAAGGTGCAGATGCACAGCACAAACATGGACACTACACATGACCCCAGCAGCTGAGCACTGGAGAAAGAGACAGCTTTGGAGAGTGAGGTGAGATCAGACTGTAGCAGCTCATGCCACCAGTGATAATAGCCACAGGGAAAGCTTGGCATGAGTCAGGCCTGGAGCCCTAAGGAGGATAGGCTACACATTAACCCAGTGGGAAAAAAATGGGCATGTTTTTCTCTCCCCATCTCCGCACAATGGGGCCCATAAACTGACTAAGAGAGAGCAGGTGTCATTTGGGGCATAAGCAGCACCTGAGGAACCCTATGAACATGCCTAGCAACTGGCTAGGACAAGATGCCATCTTGTCAGTGGTAGCAGCAGCAGCAACACAGGTGCCCAATCCAGCAACTGGCAGGGAGACAGCAACATTGTGAAACAAGTAGGGGTCAGCGGTGTCATGTAGAAATTATACAAGAGAAAAAATTAAAATTCCTCCAATGATTTTGAATCTGGCTGGGAAGCCTGAAGGGGAATGGACACCCACATAGGACTGTGAGGTGCCTAGCCTTTCAACATATTACAAGCTTCAGGCTCAAAACACCTAGGTGGAGCACCAACAGGCAGCTAGATACAGGAATGTCTGCGAATCTCTGTGGACAGGAAAGGCTAGTGGGGCAGAACAGATACTCTGCACCCCATGACTGTGGGAGCCGTGTGTGCTGACACTGTGGGAACACCGTGACTGCACAGGAGGAAACAGGTTGTAGCAGGGTCTCTGGACAATCAATGTGAGCAGCTCCATATGCTCAGAGATCTGTAATTTCCGGGAGTGCGTCAATGCAATGGGATCCATGCTCATACTAAGGACCACACAGATCCTTTGTGCAGTACATACAGTGGCATGGATAGTATTACACCCACTGTGGACTAACACACCTTGGAAGAGAGGAGGTGAGGGTGTGATTACACCAACAGAGGTGATCAGACTCTCTTTTCTGCTAATAACAGGAGATTGACCATACCGAATACAGGTGTCACCATGGATACTCGCCCCACACTGGAGCAGGGACCAGAGCTCCCTGGACATACTCAGCACATGCCTCTGGATACTCACTGAAAGAGCAGATACTCCTTTAAGCCAGAGAGGCATAGTTCAAAGATAAAAGCCAACTGAGGAAAAAAAAAAAAAAAACAAGAAGTGTTTTCATAAATGCCTAAAAATAAACACAGAACTCCAGAAACAAAACAAGTAAGACAGAAAATTTTCCGGGTTTGGGAAAGAAAGAGACATTCAACTACAGGAAGCATATAGAACCCCCAATAAACATAACCAAAAGAGATCCTCACCAAGACACATTGTAATCAAACTCACCACAGTGAAACATAAAGAAAAGATTCTAAAATGTGCAAGAGAGAACATCAGATCATTATCAGAGGATCTCCAATTAGACTCACAGCAGAATTCTCATCAGAAACCCTACAGCCTAGGAGGGAATGGCAAGATAGAGCCCAGGTACTAAGAGAGAAAAACTGCCAGACCAGAATATTAAATCCTGCGAAGCTCTCATTTGTG
The DNA here is from genome assembly GCF_964237555.1 of Oryctolagus cuniculus. Classification (NCBI taxonomy): domain Eukaryota; kingdom Metazoa; phylum Chordata; class Mammalia; order Lagomorpha; family Leporidae; genus Oryctolagus; species Oryctolagus cuniculus. The sequence continues at coordinate 50,292,884 of NC_091446.1, forward strand.
AATGAAGGGGAAATAAAGACCTTTCATAGCAAACAGAAATTGCAAGAATTTGTTGCCACTCGGCCAGCCCTACAAAAGATGCTTAAAGATGTGTTACACACAGAAACACAGAAACATGGCCATCAGTACGAAAGAAAGTAAAGGAAGAAAATCTCTTAGTAAAAGACCACAGGAAGTTCAAAGAATATATAAATATCTTTGGGAAAATGGCAGGGCAAAGTTACTACTTATCAATAGTCACATTGAATGTAAATAGCCTCAACTCTCCAACTGAAAAACACAGACTGGCTGAATGGATTAAAAAACAAACCCATCTATTTGCTGCTTATAAGAAACACATCTTAACAACAAAGATGCATGAGAATTGAAAATGAAAGGTTGAAAAAAGATATTCCATGCCAACAGAAACCAAAAAAGAGATGGCAGAACCACCTTAATATTAGACAAAATACACTTTAACACAAAAACTGTTAAGAGAAAAAAAGAGGGGCATTATCTAAGGGATCAATCACTCTAAGGGATCAATCCAACAGGAAGATGTAAATATTATCAACATATATGCACTTAACTACAGGGCACCAGGTTATTTAAAAGATATGTAAAGGAACATAAAGGGAGACTTAGACTCCAGCACAATAGTACTGGGGGACTTCAATACTCCACTTTCACCAATAGACAGATCACTCAGACAGAAGATCAACAAGGAAACAGCAATTTAATTGATACTATAGACCAAATGAATCTAATAGATATCTACAGAACTTTTTATCCTACATTTAAGAATACACATTCTTCTCAGCAGTACATGGAACTTATTCTAAGATTGACCACATACTAGGGCATAAGGCATGTCTCAGCAAATTCAAAAGAATTAGAATCCTACCATGCAGCTTCTCAGACCACAGCGGGATGAAGCTGGAAATTAGCAACTCAGGAATCCCTAGAGCATATGCAAACACGTGCAGACTGAACAACATGCTCCTGAATGAACAATGGGTCATTCAAGAAATCAAAAGAGACATCAAAAACTTTCTGGAAGTAAATGAGGATAACAATACAACATATCAAAACTTATGGGAGACAGCACAAGAGTATTGAGAAGCAAGTTTATAGCAATAGGTGCCTACATCAAGACATTGGAAAGGCACCAAATAAATGAGCTTTCAATGCATCTCAAGGAGCTAGAAAATCTGCAGCAAACCAGAACCAAATCTAGTAGGAGAAGAGAAATAATTAAAATCAGAGAAGAAATCAATAGGATTCAATCCAAAAAAAATTACAAAAGATCAGCCAAATGAAGAGCCGGTTTTTTAAAAAATAAACAAAATTGACACCCCATTGGCCCAACTAACTAAAAAAAGAAAAGACCCAAATCAATAAAATCAGAGATGAAAAGGAAACATAACAACAGACACCACAGAAACAAAAAGAATCATCAGAAATTACTACAAAGAGCTGTATGCCATCACACAAAAAAATGTATCAGAAATGGGTAGATTCCTGGACACATACAAACTACATAAATTGAACCAGGAAGACATCGAAAACCTAAACAGACCCATAACTGAGACAGAAATTGAATAAAGGCCATCCCAACAAAGAAAAGCCCAGGACCAGATGGATTCACAGCTAAATTCTACCAGACATTTAAAGAAGAACTGACTCCAATTCTTCTCAAACTATTCAGAACAATTGAAAAAGAGGGAATCCTCCCAAATTCTTTTTATGAAGCCAGCATCACCATAATCTCTAAGCCGGAAAAAAATGCAGCATTGAAAGAGAATTACAGACCAATATCCCTGATGAACATAGATGCAAAAATCCTCAATAAAATTCTGGCATATAGAATGCAACAACACATCAGAAAGATCATCCAACCAGAACAAGTGGGATTTACCCCTGGTATTCAGGGATGGTTCAATGTTCACAAATCAATCAATGTGATACACCATATTAACACACTGCAGAAGAAAAAACATATGATTATCTCAATAGATGCAGAGAAAGAATTCGATAAAATTCAACACCCTTTCATGATGAAAACTCTAAGAAAATTGAGTATAAAAGGAACATTCCTCAATACAATCAAAGCAATTTATGAAAAACCCACGGCCAGCATCCTATTGAATGAGGAAAAGTCGGAAGCATTTCCACTGAGATTTGGACCCGACAGGGATGCCCACTCTCACCACTGCTATTCAATATAGTTCTGAAAGTTTTAGCCAGAGCCATCAGGCAAGAAAAATAAATTAAAAGGATACAAATTGGGAAGGTAAAAGTCAAACTATCCCTCTTTGCAGATGACATGATTCTTTATTTAGGGGATCCAAAGAACTCTACTAAGAGACTATTGGAACTCATAGAAGAGTTTGGCAAAGTAGCAGTATGTAAAATCAATGCACAAAAATCAACAGCCTTTGTATACACATGCAATACCACGGCTGAGAAAGAACTGCTAAGATCAATCCCATTCATAATAGCCACAAAAACAATCAAATACCTTACAATAAACTTAACCAAGGATGTCTCCTCTACAATGAGAATTACAAAATCTTAATGAAAGATATAGAAAAGGATACCAAAAAATGAAAAAAAATCTTCCATGCTCATGGATTGGAAGAATCAATATCATCAAAATGACCATTATCCCAAAAGCAATTTATAAATTCAATGTGATACCAATCAAGATACCAAAGACATTCTTCTCAGATCTAGAAAAAAATGATGCTGAAATTCTTATGGAGACACAGGAGACCTCGAATAGCTAAAGCAATTTTACACAATAAAAACAGAGCTGGAGGCATCACAATACCAGATTTCAGGACATACTACAGGGCAGTTGTAATCAAAACAGCATGGTACTGGTACAGAAACAGATGGATAGACCAATGGAACAGAATAGAAACACCAAAAATCAACCCAAACATCTACAGCCAACTTATATTTGATCGAGGATCTAAAACAAATTCCTGGAGTAAGGACAGTCTATTCAATAAATGGTGCTGGGAAAACTGGATTTCCATGTACAGAAGCATGAAGCAAGACCCCTATTTTACACCTTACACAAAAATCCACTCAACATGGCTTAAAGATCTAAGTGCATGACCCAACACCATCAAATTGTTAGAGAACTTGGAGAAACCCTGCAAGATATATACAAAGGCGAAGACTTCTTAGAAAAGACCACAGAGGCACAGGCAGTCAAAGCCAAAATTAACATTTGGGATTGCATCAAATTGAGAAGTTTCTGTACTGCAAAAGAAACAGTCAGGAGAGTGAAGAGGCAACCAACAGAATGGGAAAATATATTTGCAAACTATGCAACAGATAAAGGGTTGATAACCAGAATCTACAAAGAAATCAGGAAACTCCACAACATCAAAACAAACAACCCACTTAAGAGATGGGCCAAGGAACTCCATAGACATTTTACAAAAGAAGAAATCCAAATGGCCAACAGACACATGAAAAAAATGTTCAAGATCACTAGCAATCAGGGAAATGCAAATCAAATCCACAATGAGGTTTCACCTCACCCCAGTAAGTTGGCTCACATTCAGAAATCTACCAACAATAGATGCTGGCGAGGATGTGGGAAAAACGGGACACTAATCCACTGTTGGTGGGAATGCAAAAAAAAAAAAAGCCACTATGGAAGTCACTCTGGAGATTCCTCAGAAACCTGAATATAACCCTACCATACAACCCAGCCATACCACTCCTTGTAAATTACCCAAGGGAAATTAAATTGGCAAACAAACAAGCTGTCTGCACCTTAATGTTTATTGCAGCTCAATTCACAATAGCTAAGACCTAGAATCAACCTAAATGCCCATCAAGAGTAGACTACATAAAGAAATTATGGGATATGCACTCTATAGAGTACTATACAGCAGTCAAAAACAATGGAATCCAGTCATTTGAAACAAAATGGAGGAATCTGGAACACATAATGCTGAGTGAATTAAGCCAGTCCCAAAGGGACAAATATCATATGTTCTCCCTGATCGGTGACATCTAACCGAGCACCAAAGCAGAAACTTGTTGAAGTGAAATGGACACTATGAGAAATAGTAACTTGATCAGTCCTTGCCCTGACTGTTGATGAACTATTTAATACTTTATACCTTTTAGTATTTTCTTTGTTCTACTTAATACTATTGGTTGAACTCTTTAATTAACACACAATTACTCTTAGGTGTTTAAATTTAACTGAAAAGTGGTCCATGTTAAATATAAGAGTGGGAATAATAGAGTACATGATTCAACATGGGAAGCGGGATACACAGCAGACTCATAGAATAGCAGATGTCCTAAATAGTATTCTGGCCTCAGAATCAGCTCTTATGTCATTTTGATATGGCTCAAGAGCCCATGATAGTATTTTAGCCATGGAAAGCCAACACACTCTTGAAAAAAAAAAAAAAAAAAACACTAAGTGAAAGATCTCTGTGAGTGAGATCCCAGTAGAAAGTACAGACCATCAAAGAAAGAGGTACCTTTCTCTGAAGAGAGGAGAGAACTTCCACTTTTACTATGACCTTGTCAGAATAAGATCGAAGTCAGCAAACTTAAGAGGCTTCCATAGCCTTGGCAACTCATGACTAGAGCCTAGGGAGATTTCTGACGCCATAAACAAGAGTGTCAATTTGTTAAGTCAACAACAGGAGTCACTGTGCACTTACTCCCCAAGTGGGATCTCTGTCCTTAATGTGTTGTACAATGTAAATTAATGCTATAACTAGTACTCAAACAGTACTTTACACTTTGTGTTTCAGTGTGTGTGTAAACTGATGAAATCTTTACTTAATATATACTAAATCGATCTTCTGCATATATAAAGATAATTGAAAATGAATCTTGATGTGAATGGAACGGGAGAGGGAGCGGGAGATGAAAGGGCTGCCTGTGGGAAGGAAGTTATGGGGTGGGGGAAGCAACTGTAATCCAAAAGCTGTACTTTGGAAATTTATATTTATTAAATAAAAGTTAAAAAAAGATACAGGCTGGCTGAAATAATTTTTATTTATTTATTTGTTTATTTATTTATTTTTTGGACAGGCAGATTTAGACAGTGAGAGAGACAGACAAAGCGAGTAAGGTCTTCCTTTCATTGGTTCATTCCCCTAATGGCCACCTCAGCCAGCGCTGCACCAATCCGAAGCCAGCAGCCAGGTGTTTCCTCCCAGTCTCCCATGCAGGTGCAGGGACCAAGCACTTGGGCCATCCTCCACTGCCCTTCCGGGCCACAGCAGAGAGCTGGACTGGAAGAGGAGCAACAGGGACTAGAACCCAGGGTGCTGGCGCCGCAGGGGGAGGATTAGCCAAGCAAGCCATGGCGCCAGCCTGGCTGAAAGAATTTTTAGGAAAAAAAAGGACATATCTATTTGCTAATTACAAAACACACACCTCATCAACAAAGATACATACAAACTTAGAGGGAGAGAATAGAAAAAGATATCCCATGCTAATGGAAAGAAGAAATGAGCAGGTGTAGACAGCCTAATATCAGACAAAATAGACTTTGACACAAAAACTATTAAAAAAAAGACTAATAAAGGCACTATGTAATGATTAAGGGCTCAATTCAAAAGGAAGAAGTGACTATTATAAACGAATATGCACCTGATGCCAAGGTGACTGACAATTTAAAAAAAAAAAAATCAGTAGATCTAAAGTGAGACATAGGCACTACCAGAATGGTATTGGGGAACTTCAAAACTCCACTTTCAGCAAAGCAAGGGTCAAAGAGACAGAAAATCAACAAGGAAATAACAGAGCTAACCAACACTATAGAACTAATGGATCTCGCTGATAACTACAAAACGTTCATCGCACAGATGAGAATATACATTCTTCTCAGCAGTCCATAGAACTTTGTCTTTGACAGGCAATACACTAGATCATGTGTCACCAAATTCAAAAAAATCATAATCATACCATTGACCTTCTGATGACAATGGAATGAAGATGGAAATCAACAACTCAAGAATCTCAAGAACATATGTAAACACATGGAGACCAAAAAACATGCTCTTGAATGAATAGTGGGTCATTTAAAAAATCAAAAGAGAATCAAAAAAATTTCTAGAAACTAATGAAGAAAACAATACAACATAGCAAACCCTATGGGATACAGCAAAAGCAGTGTTCAGGGGAATTTTATAGCAAAAAGTGCTCACATTAAGAAATTGGAAAGGCATCAAATAAATGAGCTATTAATTCATCTCAAGGACATAGAAGAACAACAAAAAACCAAATCCAAAATTAGTAGGAGAAAATAAATAATTAAAATTAGAGAAGAAATAAACAAAAGTATTGAAGCCAAAAAATGTATTTATAAATGACCAGTGAAATAAAGAAGTGATTTTTTTGAAAAACCAAACAGAATTGATAAACCATTGGCCCAACTAAACAAAAAAAGTGGAAGATGATCCAAATCAATAGACTCAGAGATGAAAAATGACATATAAAAACAGATACCACAGAAATAAAAAGAATCATCAGGAATTACTACAAAGAGCTATATCCCAACAAATGGAATATCTAGAAGAAATGGATAGATTTCTGGCCATATAATTTATCAAAACTGAGTTATGAAGACATGGAAAACCTAAACAGATTAATAATCAAGATGGAGACCAAATCAGTAATAAAAATCCTCCCAACAAAGAAAATCCCAGGACCTGATGACTTCACTGAATTCTACCAGACTTTTATAGAAGAACTAATTCCAATTCACCTCAAGTTAAAACAGAATCACCACAATTACTAAACCAATAAAAGAAACAACAGAGAAAGAGAACCATAGGCCAATAACTCTGATGAAGATAGATGTAAAAATTCTCAACAAAATACTAGCTAATCAAATCCACCAACATATCAAAAAGATCATTCATGCAGACCAAGTGGGATTTATCTCTGACATGCAGAGATGGTTCAATGTCGCTCCCTGTCTTCGTGGAGGAATGACACAGGACCCTGCACTGTTCTTTTGTCTGCTCGGCCCTCCCCGGGTTTGCTGCTGGTTCTTCCCGGGTTGGCTGCTGTCCCTTCCACCTCCATGGAAGGGCGGTTCCCCCTGGCCACTTTCCCCACTTCCGCAGGGGAGCGGCACACCGAAGGCCGGCTCTCTCGGGGGCTGCACAGGTGTTCCTTCAGATAGATGTTCCTGGTGCATGTTGTCTCTCTCCTCCTTTATAGTCCTCTTCCACCAATCCCAACTCTGCTACCCACACGCCGAGTATGCTGCTCTCCTCCAATCAGGAGCAGGTCCTACAGTTTATTGGTTGAACTGGAGGCAGCTGTGTAGAAGCTGTTTCTCCCTTCTCAGCGCCATATTGTGGGAGAACAGAAGCATAGAATAAGTCTTAATTCCAGTAACTCAGTCCAGTCCGGGTTGCTCCCAGTTGCTCCCCACAGTTCAACATTTGTAAATCAATAAATGTGACACATCAATTCAAACTGAAGATCAAAAATTATATAATTATCTCAATAGAAGCAGTTAAAGCATTTGATAAAATACAATATCTGTTCATGATGAAAACCTTAAGCAAATTGGATATAGAAGGAATATTCCTCAACACAATCTAGGCAATTTATGATAAATCAACGGCCAGCATTTTATTGAATGGAGAAAAGTTGGAAGCATTCCCACTAAGATTCAGAAGCAGATAAGGATGCCCACTATCACCATTTCTATTCAATATATTCCTGAAAGTTTTAGCCACACCCATTAGACAAAAAAAAATCAAAGGAATATAAATTGGAAAGAAGGAAGTCAAACTATCCCTATTTGCAGATGACATGATTCTACATATAGGGAGTCCAGAAAACTCCACTAAAGAGAAAATTGGAACCCTTAAAAGAATTTGGTAAAATGGCACGATATAAAATTCACACACAAAAATCAATAACCTTTGTATACATAGACAATGCCATGGCTGAAATGGAACTTCCAAGATCAATCCCATTCACAGTAGCTACAAAAAAAAAGTTAAATACATCAGAATACATTTAACCAAGGAGTTGAAAGGTCTCCAAAAAGAAAATTACAAAAAAAAAAAAAAACAGAATAAGTCACAAAAAATGGAAAAATCTCGCATGTTTTTGGATTAGAATACTCAATATCATGAAAATATCCAAACTACCAAAAGCAATTTACAGTTTAAATATGATCCCAATCAAAATACCAAGGATATTCTTCTCAGATCAAGAAAAAATTGATGCTAAAATTCATATGGAAACACAAGATGCACCATATAGCTAAAGCAATCTTAAACAACATAAACGAAACTGGAAGCATCACAAAATCAGTTTTCAAGACACACCACAGGAATGTTGTAATCAAAACAGCCTGGCACTGGCACAAAAATAGACATGTAGACAATGAAATAAAATTGAAATCCCAGAATCAATCCACATATGTATATTTAGAGGAACCAAAAGACTCCAATAAGAGACTACTGGAACAAACACTGTTAAATGACACAAAGAAGGGCATTAAATAATGATTAAAGGATGAAGTCAACAGGAAGATGTGATAATAGTAAATATATATGCACTCAAGAGTAGAGCAGCATCTATTTAAAACAAATGTTGGGGCCAGCACTGTGGCATAGCAGGAAAAGCCACTGCCTGCAGTGCCAGCATCAAATATAGGCACCAGTTTGAGTCCCAGATGCTCCACTTCTGATCCAGCTCACTGCTATGGCCTGGGAAGGTAGCAGAAGATGGCTCAAGTCCTTGGGCTCCTGCTCCTACATGAGATACCATGAAGAAACTCCATGATCCTGACTTTGGAATGGCCCAGCTCTAGCCATTGCAGCCATTTGGGGAGTGAACCAGTGGATGGAAGACCTCTCTCTCTCTCTCTCTCTCTCTCTCTGCATCTGCCTCTCTGTAACTCTGCCTTTCAAATAAATAATTTTTTAAAAAAATAAAATAAAACAAATGTTAATGGATCTAAAGAGAGACACATGCTCCAAAGCAATAAGAATGGGAGACTTCAACATCCCACTGTATTGATGAACAGATCAACTAGAGGAAAAATTAACAAAAGAGATAATCCATAGTATCTACAAAAGCAATCAAATTGATAATTACAAAACATTTCATCTCACACACAACTGCCAAAATCACATGCTTTTCATGAGTGCATGAAGCATTCTTTGGCATGCATCATACATCATACACTGGACCACAAATTAAGTAACAAATTCAAAAATGTTAAAATCATACCATGTACCTTTTCTGACCACAATGTCATGAACTGGAAATGAACAACATAAGGCATTTTACAAAATATTCAAACACAAGGAGACTTAATAACATGTTCTTAATGAACAGTGTGTCATACAGGAAATAAAAAAGAAAATAAAAACTTCCCTGGAATAAATGAAGATGACAATACAACATATCAAAATACATGGGATGCAGCAAAAGTATTATTAAGAAGAAAGTTTATGGAAATTAGTGCCTACCATCAAGAAATTGGAAAGACATAAAATAAATGACCTCACAATGCATTTCAAGAACCTAGAAAATACTAGAATAAACTAAACTTAAAATAATAAAAAATTAGAGATGACATTAACACAACAGAAAATTAATTAAATATCACTGAAATGAAGAGCTGGTTTTTTGAAAATATAAACAAAATTGATAAGCCATTGGCCTAACTAACCAAAAGTGAAAAGGAAATTTAATAAAATCAGAGGTGAAAAAAGAGATGTTACAATAGATACTAGAGAAATAAAAAGAATAATCAGGAATTACTACAAACAGCTATATGTCAACAAATCAGAAAATCTAGAAGAAATGGATACCTTTCTGGACACATAATTTACCAATATTGAGTCACGAAGACACAAAAAAATCCTAAACAGACCAATAACCAAGATAGAGATTGAATCAGTAATAAAGACCTTCCCAACAAGGAAAAATCCAGCAACGATGGCTTCACTGCTGAATTCTATCAAACGTTTATAGAAGCACTAATTCTAATTCTTCTTAAACTATTCAAAACAACTGAAAGGGAGGGAATCCTCCCAAACTCCTTTTTGACGCCAGCATCACCTTAATACCTAAACCAGAAAAAGATACAAGAAAGAAAGATAACTAAAGAAAGATAACTTTGATGAACTTTGATGCAAAAATACTCAACAAAATACTAGCTAATCAAATCCAACACACATCAGAAAGATCATTCACCTATGGGATTTATCCCTTGATACACAGATGATTCAACATATGCAAATCAATAAATGTGATATATCGCATTAGCAACACCTGATAAAATACAACAAGCTTTCATGATGAAAACCTTAGGCAAATTTGTAATAGAAGGGACATTTCTCAACACAATAGAGGCAATATATGACAAACCTATAGCCAGGAACATAATGAATGGGGAAAAGCTAGAAGCATTTCCACTACAAACCAGAACCAGACAAAGATGCCTGTTTTCACTGTTACTATTAAATATAGTTCTGGAAGTTTTAGCCAGAGCTGATAGAAAAGAAAATGAAATGATAGGAATACAAACTGGAAAGGAGAAAATCAAATTGTCTGTTTTCAGGTGACATGATCATATATATAGGGGAAACAAGAGGCCACTAAGAGATTATTGCAACTCATAAGAGAATTTGGTAAAATTGCAGTTTACAAAATCAACATACAAAAATCAATAGCATTTATAATACAAACAATGTCATGACTGAGAAAGAACTTCTAGCATCAATATCACAATAGCTTCCAAAATATTATATACTTTGGAACAAATGCTACCAGGGATGTGAAAGATCTATATAATGAAAATTACAAAACATTAAGGAAATACATAGGTGACACAAAAAATTGGAAAAACCTTCTATGTTCATGGTTTAGAAGGATGTCAAAAATGTCTGAATTACCCAAAGCATTTTATAGATTAAAGGGGATCCCAAAAAAATACCAAAGACATTCTTCTCAGATCTAGAAAAAACGATGCTAAAATTCCTCTGGATACACAAGAGCTCCCAATAGCTAAAGCAATCTTAAACAATATAAACAAAGCTAAATGTATAACAACAGATTTCAACAAATACTACAGCTTGTTATAATCAAAACAGTCTGGTACTGGCCCAAAAACAGACAGGTAGAACAATGGACCATAATAAAATATTTAATAATGTTATAATTAATAAATTTATTTCAGAGTAATTCAGAGACTATTATTTATACACAGAAATAAATGTTATGAGAATTATAGTTTAATGGAATGAAAGCATATGTCATTGGAGTTGACCTTTTTTATCTAAAGATTTCTCAGTTCACACAAAAATGCTGCAAATGCACAACCATGACCACACAGGTGGGAAATTATTGTCAGATGGAATGTTTCAGAAACAGCAGTTAATTTTAAAAGAGGTAAATCAGATTGGTTTTATGAAAACCTTCTCAGTCAACACTGCCAGAAACCTGTGAACTAAAGCATCCAAGATAACCCTGACAACAAGCATTTTAAGAGACAGCATTTATTAAATTCAGAGAAAACTACTACTTCTCTGATTTCATGCCCATGTCTTAACTACCATACTGATGTCTCCAGGCTATTGCTCCCTAAGGATTCATACTGAGATTCTAATGATCTCACATTATTTAAGGACCTGAGAGGTAGTAACTATTCATGGAAGGAATTACATTTAGTTGGAGATGGAGATTTACTATTTCTTTTTCTCTCATGCAGGTATAAGGGGTAGTGCATTTATTCTTAAATTTACTAATTTGGCCAACACTAAGTTTACAGATTTAGTGTATTTAATCTCTGTGTTTTGGTTTTGTTATTGTTATAATTTTTTCTTTTTAAATAAATGGCAAAATTAGTTGCTCAGGAACTAGAGGAATTAAAGTATTAATGCTTTGAGAAAATAATTTACTTTCTCACTGATATTTATAAGACAGATAATTCTTTCCACCAGGATGCATATGCATTGCTGGTGGAAATATAAATTGGCATAGCCTTTCTAGAATACAATAAGAAATTAATCAGTTAAACCTCCTGTTATTCATTTCTGGAGCAACATCCCATAGATAAAGACACTACTACAACAGACATATTTAAAAAGTCGTCTGTAGCAACTACTTGTACTGCAAAAATCAAGAAAAACCCAGACATAAAAAAGTAAATATCTAACACTAACTGAATGGTCTGAATAAATGTGCATTCATTCCACATTACACTACATAATTATTCAAAAGACTGAGTTGTCATGTAATTCCAGCAAAATAATGAACTAGGTCAGCTAAACACATAAAGAAATCTCCTGGCACAGAGTGGGAATAAGAGAGGGAGAAGATGTACAATTTGGGACATGCTCAATCGGACTTGCTCCAAATGGTGGAGTTAGAAATGTGCCAGGGGATTCCAACACTATCCTATCAAGATTGCATGTACCAATGCCATCTCACTAGTCCAAGTGATCAACTTCAGTTCACAATTGATCACACTGATAGGTCTAAGAGTCAAAGGGATCACACAAACAAGACTAGTGTCTGCAAATACTAGCTGATAGAATAAAAAAGGGAGAGAACGATCCATCATGGGAAGCAAGATACACAGCAGACTCATAGAATGGCAGATGTCCTAAACAGCACTCTGGCCTCAGAATCAGCCCTTAAGGCATTCAGATCTGGCTGAAGAGCCCATGAGAGTATTTTAGGAATGGAAAGCCAAGACACCCTGGAAAAAAAAAAAAACTAAATGAAATATCTCTGTGAGTGAGATCCCAGTAGAAAGTACGGACCATCCAAGGAGGAGGTACCTTTCTCTGAAGGGAGGAGGGAACTTCCACTTTGACCATGACCTTGTCAGAATAAGATCGAAGTCAGCAAACTTAAGAGGCTTCCATAGCCTTGGCAACTCATGACTAGAGCCTAGGGAGATTTCTGAAGCCATAAACAAGAGTGTCAAATTGTTAAGTCAACAACAGGAGTCACTGTGCACTTACTCCCCATGTAGGATCTCTGTCCTTAATGTGTTGTCCAATGTGAATTAATCCTATAACTAGTACTCAAACAGTATTTTACACTTTATGTTCTGTGTGGGTGCAAACTGATGAAATCTTTACTTAATATATACTAAATCGATCTTCTGCATATATAAAGATAATTGAAAATGAATCTTGATGTGAATGGAATGGGAGAGGGAGCGGGTGATGGGAGAGGGAAGTTATGGGGGGGGGGGGAAGCCATTGTAATCCAAAAGCTGTACTTTGGAAAATTATATTTAATAAATAAAAGTTTTAAAAAAAGAAATCTCCTGGTACAGACACAAAGAGGAATCTGAAAAGCAGAGCAATGGTCATGTTTGCTGATGGTGCAAAGCCTTGGGAAGTTACAAGAGCTGGCAATGGCTAGAAGTACGGTTTAGCATTCCCATATAACACGAGACCAGGCCTCAGTCCTGCAGTGGGGATGGGAAAGAAACTCAGCACCCTCCAGAAAACTGGACCCTCGAAGGACTAAAAATGCTCTATCCATTTCTTCAACATGTACCTTACAGTAAATACCTGAAATTCTAATAAATTGGGATTGTCTGACAGTGTAGTGTGGATGTTTGGCATGTTGGGTAAATAGGGCGAGCTTGAAGTGCTAAGTAAAATGCCATAAAAGATGGGCAGGATTCATAAGTAAACATCTTATTATTCTCTGTCCTGGATGGGGCTAACTCCAGGATATGTTCCATATTATGTACAACAGGAGTATGCTCCCCCTGTCCACAACCAAAGCCTGACTATCTATCAACAGTTGCTGTTTGCTTGTTTGTTTTTTAATTTTTTGTCTCAGTTTGCCTTTCCCCTAGCATTACCTGGGAAGAAAAGCATTTCAGATAAACTGCTTGCATTTGAACCTTTATCTTGGGAGCTCCTATGAGGTAATACAAATATGATGTCTGTCCTAAATATAGAAAGGAAAATTAATTCTTCTATAGGAAAGCACAGCTGTACTTCACGCTGACTTGAAGAACAAATTACTATGTATAAGTGGTACAGACATCAATTCAATAAATTATTTTAAAATAAAAAAGTAATAAAGTTATATACCATAGGTAGCAGAAAAAGCAAAAGCAAAGCCATTCAAGAATATTCACCAAATCTTGCCATATTTACATTTACAACATTAAAACATATTTACAAAATATGTTTTGTGCTTAAGATAAGTTCATAACACAAGAAAATTACATAAAGAAATAATGTATTAGGAGTCATAAGACAAAATAAACATGGCTTAGTGCCCACTCAAAACTGTAACTCCTGAGGTTTCTATTATTTCATTGGTCTACATGTGCATTTTTGTGCCAGTACCATGCTATTTTGATTGTAAATGCCCTGTAGTATGTGACGAAATCTGGTACTGTTTATTTTTGTTGTTTAAGATTACTTTAGCTATTTGGGATCTCTTTTGTTTCCTTATGAATTTTACTACCATTTTTTCTAGATCTAAGAAGAATGTCGTTAGTATTTTGATTGAGATCTCAATGAATCCATAAATTGCTTAGGGTTGTATACACATTTTGATGATATCAGTTCTTCCAACCACAAACGTGGAACATTTTTTCCACTTTGTTGTGTGTCCTCTTTTATACCTTTCATTAATGTTTTGTAATTTTCAGTGTAGGGACCTTTCACATCCTTGGTTAAATTTATTCCAAAGTATTAAAAAATTTTGATAGCTATTGTGAATGGTACTGATCTTACAAGTTCTTTCTCAGCCAAGGCACTGTTTGGATATACAAATGATACTGATTTTTGTGTGTTGATTTCATATGTGCAATTTTATCAGATCTTTTTTGAGTTCCAATGGTCTGTAAGTGGAGACTTTTGGTTTCCCTATATATAAAGAATCATGTCATCTGCAAATAGGGATAGTTTGACTTCCTCCTTTCAAATTTGCATCCCCTGATTTCTTTTTCTTGCCTGAAGGCTCCTGCTAAAACTTCCAGCAATATTTTGAATAGCAGTGGTGAAAGTGAGCATACTTCTGTGGTTCCAGATCTTACTGGAAGTACTTCTAGCTTTTCCCCATTCAGTATGATGGTGGCTGTTGGTTTGTCATATGTTGCCTCTATTGTGTTGAGACATGTTCTTATCATGAAAGCATGTTGCATTTTATCAAATGCTTTCTCTGCATCTATTATCATGTAGTTTTTTATTCTTCAGTATGTCAGTATAATGTATCACATTTATTGATTAACAGATGTTGAACCATTCCTGCATAGCAGGGATAAATCTCACTTGGTCCAGGTGAATGATCTTTCTGATATGTTCTTCGATTTGATTACCTAGTATTTTATTGATGATTTTTATATCAAAGTTCATCAGAGTTTTCTTTCTTTAGTTCTCTTTCTTTGTTGTATCTTTTTCTGCTTTAGGTATTAAGGTGATGCTGGCCTCAAAAAGGAGTTTGGAAAGATTCCCTCTCTTTCAGTTGTTTTGAATAGTTTAAGAAGAATTAGAATTAGTTCTTCTATAAACATTAGTAAAGCCATCGTTCCTTATTGGGAGAATCTTTATTACAGATTCAATGTCTGTATTGGTTATTGGTCTGTTTAAATTTTCTGTCTTCATGATTCAATTTTAGTAGATTGTATGTGTCCAGGAATCTATCCATTACTTCTAGATTTTCCAATTTGTTGGAATATAGTTGTTTGTATTAATTCCTGACAATTCTTATTTCTGTGGTATCCATTGTAATATATCCTGTTTCATCTCTGATTTTATTAATTGGGATCTTCTTTTTTAACATTCCTTGGGTCAGTGGTGCATCAGTGTTGTTTATTTTTTCAACAAACTAGTTCTCCATTTCATTGCTCTTTTTATCATTTTTGTTTCCATTGTATTTATTTATTTACTCCTACTAATTTGGTATTTTTCTAGGTCCTTGAGATGCATTGTTAGATCATTTGTTTGATGAGCTTCCTATTTCTTAATTTTTATTTATTTATTTATTTATTTATTTGACAGGCAGAGTTGTAGACAGTGAGAGAGACAGAAATATCTTCCTTCCACTGGTTCACTCCCCAGATGGCCACTACAGCCAGCGCTGTGCCAATCCAAAGCCAGCATCCAGGTGCTTTTTCCTGGTCTCCCATGTGGGTGCAGGGGCACAAGCACTTAGGCTACCCTCCACTGCCCTCCTGGGCCACAGCAGAGAGCTGGGCTGGAAGAAGAGCACCAAGTGTAGAACCTGGCACCCATATGGGATGCCGGCACCGCAGGCGGAGGATTAACCAAGTGAGGCACGGCGCTGGCCCCTCCAATTATTGACATAGGCACTAATTGTTGTAGATTTTCCTCTTAACACAGCTTTGGCTATATCCCCTGAAAACCCCAGAAATTAATCCACACATCTTCAACCAACTAATCTTTGACAAACAAGCTAAAATCAAGCCCTGGAGAAAGGATATCTCTTCAATAAATGGTGTTAGAAAATTTAGATCTACCTGTAAAGAAGTAACAACACCCCACCTTACACCTTGTACAAAAATCAATTCGCGATGGATCAAGGATCTAAATATGTGTCCTGATACCATCAAATTGCCTGAGAAAAACATTGCGAAACTACATGACATTGGCATCAGAAATGACTTCTTGGAACATACCCCACTAGCACAGGCAATAAAAGCAAAACTAGACAAATGGGATTACATAAAACTAAGCAGCTTTGGTACTGCAAAGGAAACACTTATCAAAGTGAAGAGGCAACCGACAGAACTAGGAAAAATATTTGTAAACTATGCAACTGATAAAGGAGTAATATCCAAGATCTGCAAAGAGCTCAAGAAACACAGCAACAAAACAGATAACCCAGTTAAGAAATGGACAAAGGACATGAACAGGCATTTTTTAAAAGATGAAATGCAAGTGACCAACAGACACATGAAAAAATGCTCAGGATCACTAGCCATCAGGGAAATGCACAATGAGGTTTCAACTCACTCCTGATAGAATGCCTATCATCCAGAAATCAAAAAGCAATAAATTCTGGTGAGGATGTGTAGAAAATGGTACTCTAAAATACTGTTGGGAGAAATATAAACTATTAAAACCATTCTGGAGGACAGTATGGAGATTCCTTAGAAAGCTGAAAATAGATCTATGACACAGCAATCTCACTCCTGGGAATTTACTCAAATGAAGTAAAATCAGCATATGAAATTGTAAACTGTACCACTCTGTTTACTGCAGCTCAATTTGCAATAGCTAAGACATGGAATCAACCTAGATGTCCATCAGCTGATGACTGGATAAAGAAAATGTGATAGGGGCTGGCACTGTGGCTCAGAAGGTTAAGCCCCCGCTTGCATGGGTGCTGATTGGAGTCCCAGCTGTTCCACATTCGATCCAGCAATCTGATGGTGCCCCTGGAAAAGCAACAGAGGATGGCCTAAGTGCTGGGGCCCCAGCACCCACACGGAGGACCCAGATGGTGCTCCTGGCTTCTACCTTCAGCCTGGCTCAGTACCAATTGTTGCAGCTATTCGGGGAGTGAATCAGAAGATAGAGGAACTCTCTCTCTCTCTCTCTCTCTCTCTCTCTCTCTGTTTCTCCTTCTCTCTCTCTCTGTCTCTCCCTCTCTCTCTCTCTCTCTCTGCAACTCTGCCTTTCAAATTATAAAATAAATCTTAAAAAAAGAAAGAAAATGTGATATACACTCTATGGAATACTACTCAGCCATAAAAAAGAATGAAATCCTGACTTTTGCAACAAAATTGATGCAACTGGAAACCATTATGCCAAGTGAAATAAGCTAGTCCCAAAAAGACAAATATCACATATTTTTTTCTGATGTGCCATAATTAATTTAAGTACATAATTAATATAAATACAAATACATAAGAATAAAAGACATCTTTGATTTGATGATTGCTCTAAGTACTTATTTTTACTCTGTAGAACGGTAGTCTTTCTACTTTTTACTTTTGGAATATTAAGGTTAATGGAGCATTAAGAATGTGACTATAAAATAAATTGAAGTTATGGTTTTGCGAAAATTAAAAAAAGAAAGGAAAGATGGGGGTAGGGACAGATGGAGGGAGACATATGCTCATTTTCTTAGAACTGTGCCTTTGAAATACATGAAATCTATTCTCTTTATATTAATCAAATTTTTTTAACTTGAGATAACAAACTTCAATTTGAATGAATATTCAAAGTAAATATCTTTATAGCTATTAAAGAGTGTTTTTTTTTTAATTACAGAAATACTAAGGTTGGGGCCAGCACTGTGGTACAGTGGGTTAAAGCCGCACTTTGTCAGGGCTGCAGTGCCAACATCTTATATAGGTGCCAGTTCAAGTCCCGGCTGCTCCACCTCTTATCCAGCTCTCTGCTACAGCCTGAGAAAGCAGTGGAAGACAGCCCAAGTCTTTGGGCCCGTACACCCACATGGGAGACCCAGAAGAAGCTCCTGGCTGCTGGCTTCAGATCCACGCAGCTCTGGCAGTTGCGGCCATCTGGGGAATGAATTCAGTGGATGGAAGACCACTCTCTCTCTCTCCCTCTACCCCCCCATCTCTCTGCCTCTCAGTAACTCTACCTTTCAAATAAATAAATAAATAAATCTTAAAACTAAAAAAAAGAAAATACAGCTTGTATTGCCAGCATCCCAAATGGGCACTGGTTCAAGTCCCAGCAACTCCATTTCAAATCCAGCATCCTGCTAATATGCCTAGGAAAACAGCAGGGGATGGTCCAAGTGTTTGGGCCCCTGAAAACATGTGGGTGATCCAGAAGAAGTTCCTGGCTCCTGGCTTCAGCCTAATGCAGCCCCAGCCATTGCAGCCATTTGGGGAGAGAACCAGTGGATGCAAAACCTCTCTCTATGTCTCTCTCTCTCTTTTTCTGTGTAACTCTGAGTTTCAAATAAATAAAATATTTTTAAAATAAATAATAAAGAAAAATTTATAATGTGATGATGAAAGCTGTTTTTCTCAATGCTTATGGTGAACTAAATAATCATTCATGGTCTACAATAATGTGAGCAAATAACTTAGTTTTTGGGTTTTTTTTATTGTGCAACCAAGGAAAATTTGTTTTAACATAGTAAATATCTATGCCACCATACTTTCCAACAAAGTAGTAGAAAATACAGCCACTGCAAAAAGCAAGAAAAGAAATAAAAGACATATGGGTTAAGGCAAAAAATAAACAAACAAACAAACTGTTCCTATTTGTAGACAGCATGATTATCTGTGTAGAAAATTTTCAAGGAATCTACAAAAATTAATACTTAGACAAATAAGTGAGTTCAGCAAGTTCGAAGGCTACAGAGTAAATATGCAGCAAATCAACTGTATATATACTAACTATATATAACCAAATCAAATATATAGATACTAACAATGAACATGTGGATTGTCAAAACACAAACAATATGATTTGAAATTAATTCAAAGAAATGATATGCTCATGTATTAACAAAACAGAAAACAATATATGGTAAAAATTACAAATGCTGATAAAAAATAATCAAAGTAGACCCAAATAAATGGAGATATATTCTTTGTCCACAGATTAGAGGATCTTACACAAAGAAGATGCCAATTTCTTCCAAACTAATTAATAAGTCTAATGCGATTCCATCAAAATCCCAGACAGACTTTATTTTTTTATTTTAAGGTTTATTTATTAACTTGAAAGTCAAAGGTACAGAGAGAAGAGGAGACATGGAGATCTTCCATCTACTGGTTGACTCCCCAGATAGTTGCAACAGCCAGAGTTGAGTCAGGCTGAAGCCAGGAGCTAGAAGGCAGAGGTTTCTTCCATGTCTCCCACATGAGTGCAGGGGATCAAGAATTTGGGTCACTTTTCTCTGCTTTTCCCAGGCCATTAGAAGGCAAATAGATTGGAAATGGAATAGCCAGGAACCGAACCTGTGCCCACATTGGATGTTGGTGTCAGAGGTGGAGGCTTAACCTGCTACACCACAATGCCAGCCCTCCAGAAAAACTTTCTGTAGAACTAGATTAACCTATTCTAATATTCACACAAATAGCTAAAATAATCTTGGAAGGGTTTAGAGAAGAAAGTGGGAGGAATCACTTTAATCAATACTAAATCTTGTTGTACATCTACAATAATCAAAACTATGTGTCATTGGAAAAAGAACAGACACATAGAGAACAAAATAGAGAGCATAGAGCTAGACCTACATAAATGTTAAATTGATTTTTGACAAAGAAACAAAGGTAATTCAATAAAGCATAAACTTTTTAAAAAATGGTGTTTGGATTAGTTTTATAGTGCGGGTAGCACATAAAGAGGGAGGCTTGGGCTGGCACTGTGGTGTAGCAGATAAAGCTGCCGCCTGCAGTTCCAGCATCCAATATGGGTGCTAGTTCAAGTCCCAGCTCTCTGCTATTACCTGGGAAAGCAGTACAAGACGGCCCAAGTCCTTGGGCCCCTGCACCCATGTGGGAGACCTGGAAGAATCTCCTGGCTCCTGGCTTCAGATCAGCGCAGCTTCGACCACTGTGGCAACTGGGGAGTGAACCAGCAGTTGGAAGACCTCTCTCTCTCTCCCCCCATCCCTCTCTTTCTGCCTCTCCTTCTCTCTCTTTGTAACTGACTTTCAAATAAATAAATAAATCTTAGAAAAAAAGAAAGAAATAAGGAAGGAAGGAAGGAAGGAAGGAAGGAAGGAAGACAGGCAGGCAGGCAGGCAGGCTTATTTGGCTTGCAGTAATGCAGATTTAGAAACAAGGCTCCAGCTTTGCCAAGTGTCTCCAAGGTACACGTCATTTGTGGGAATACACACAGGAAGGAGAGAGCACACGGCAAGACTAAAAGAGGGCAGGGAGAGTTCTCTCATGAGAACTAATCAGGGGTTCCGTGATAATTACCTCAATCCCTTCAAAGGGTAGCATCCCCAGTGTGACTTAACCATCTTCCTCATGGCTAGACCTCTTAAAGGTCTTACCATCTGTCAACATTATCACACTTCTAGGATGCACATTAGTGGGCAGCTGGCACTGGAAGCTGAGCTGGGATCTGAAGCTAGTGATTCTGATATGGAATGCAGGTATCCTAAGTTGCACCTTAACCTCTACACCAAACACCCATTCCGTGGATTTTTTGGGTTTGCTGGGGTTTTTTGTTTTGTTTTTGTTTTATGTTTGTTTTGTTTTCTCATAGTGCTTGTTCTGGTAGAACTGTATTTAGATTTTGAATTGAATTCTGTGCTAGGTGCTTCTCTTTCAAACACACACACACAATATACATTTATCCTAGGGCAGCTATAATGGAGAGCCATTAATGTTCTCCCTGGCTTACAAAATGTTGGCTGTTTCCTTTTGGCCCATTTCTACTCTCATTCAGAACTCATGCCAGACAGCTTTGAATTTGAGCATCTGCTCACTCCTCCATCAGTCCCCCAGAAAGCACTATATGAGCTTGCTGCAGCCTTAGTTAATCCTCTGAACATTGGGAACATTCCAAGGAGATTTCATTGCAGTTTTTTTAATGCATAGAAGCATTCACTCTCTGTCACAACTTTTACTGGAAATGAATGCTCTTATGAATCTGTGTACATTGTTTTAACAAATACACCCTACCCTTACAAACAGGAATAATGTGAAAATTCTGGGTCTAAACAGGAGGACTGTGAGCTTTGGTTCTGTGATGATCACACATGACACAAACAATAAGAAAAGTAAATGACTGTCCTTGTAGAGTGAACATTAAGGATGACAGTGAGCAGATGTTTCTCCTTAGTCCTTGAGAAGCAGTCATTTGGTTTCTCATTGTCTCCTAATCAGCCAAAAGCCTGAGATCCCAAGGCCTTTTTCTCCCATTTTATCTCAAAATGCTCCACAATTTGCCAATCCTCTTTATGTGACAGCTTTGGCTATGACCTTGGAGAATGATTTACAGTTGGTCAACAGTGCTTTTTACTACAGTTTTCTGCAATATCAAGTCCATCTTAGATGCTATATAAAGAACTAACTTAAAATTTTTTAAATAATTCAAGGTTTTCAAAATCTGGCACAACCTCCCACCTCATTGACATGTATTGACACGTACATATATTTCTAACTGTCTCCTCTCAAATTTAAACAACCGAATTTAAATGACCCTGGAATATGTACATGGTTAGCTAAAAAAAAAGGGGGGCCAATTGCTAGATTGAACATTTTTATGATGAATATCAGCAATACTAATTTCTAAATCTTTGTTTCTTAACAAAACATTAGTGATAGAATTTTTTCTATATGTCAATGATTCTGATTATTTCCTCTTCCCTATGTTTATGGTGAATAACAATATCATTGTCTTTTTTTTATTCATGTAAATAGCACACAGTGTATGTGGGTTGAGATGTGTTACTTTGGCCGGCGCAGCGGCTCACTAGGCTAATCCTCTGCCTGCGGTGCCAGCACCTCGGGTTCTAGTCCAGGTTGGGGCGCCGGATTCTGTCCTGGTTGCTCCTCTTCCAGTCCAGCTCTCTGCTGTGACCCAGGAAGGCAGTGGAGGATGGCCCAAGTGCTTGGGCCCTGCACCCGCATGGGAGACCAGGAAGAAGCACCTGGCTCCTGGCTTCAGATCGGTGCAGCGTGCCGGCCACAACATGCCGGCTGTAGCGGCCACTTGGGGGGTGAACCAATGGAAAAAGGAAGACCTTTCTCTCTCTCTCTCTCTCTCTCACTGTCTAACTCTGCCTGTCAAAAAAAAAAGAGATGTGTTACTTCACATAATTGAGGTTTAAGTACAAAGTGGGCACATCAAAAATTCCATCTTTTCTACAATTTGAATTCTGATTTCCATCAGAGGTCAGGAAAGTATGCTTTCTAATATTGATATTTTGAGGTAAAAGTTAATCCTGTAGGGAGATCTGAGAATTTTCTATGTGGTAAGAACTGCAAGGCTTTTTAAAAAAATTCTTCCGTTTAGCTGTATTACAAATTATGGGACCAGATTCATCTTGATTTATAACTGCAATAGATACACAGCAGTATATTATAAATGATACTGGTTTTCAAATACACATAGAACACATTCTTTATAAGTGTATATATTTCTTTCAATTGTAGTCAGCAAAATATGACATACTTGTTAACTGGCTGAGAAAAAGTCACATGCTCTATCAAAGATAAACGGGTCAAGCAGAACTCCCTAATCTTTCTACAGAAGCAATCTTTTAGTGTGTTATCTGAATTCAAAGGTGAGGAAAAAAGAAACAATTTAGTGAGAGTTTTGGTAGATTTCTAGACTTTATTCAATGGGGCCAGCTCCATGGCCCAGTGGGTTAAAGCCCTCTCCTGCAGTGCCAGCATCCCATATGAGTACTGGTTTGAGTACCAGCTTCTCCTCTTCCGATCCAGCTCTCTGCTGTGGCCTGGGAAAGCAGTAGAAGATAACCCAAGTCCTTGGGCCCCTGCACCCGTGTGGGAGACCCAGAAGAAGATCTTGGCTCCTGGCTTCGGATCAACTCAGCTCTTTCCATTGCAGCCATTTGAGGAGTGAACCAGCAGATGGAAGATTTCTCTCACTGGTTCTACATCTCTCTATAACTCTGTCTTTCAAATAAATAAATAAATCTTTTTTAAAAAGATACTTTATTCAAAAATAAAATATTGAATACTGTCATCAAGCAAATTCTGTTCCAATAATTGTGTTGATTTAAGAACAAGATATGTACCAGATTATTTATAACTTTTTATTGCGAGTAACAGGTATCCATCTTGGGTTAGTTTAAGCAGAGGGTATATGAAGGGACTTCAAAAAGTTTATGGGAAAATGAAATTAAAAAGATAAAGTTACTTGGAGTAAAACATTTTGAAAATGTGTTTCATAATACATAATTTCTATACACATTTTGGAGGCCCCTCATATTACTCATAAGTGTGCTGGTTTCTGCATAGAACCCTAGTCAAGGAGTAAGACAGCCTCTGCAAAAGCAGGAATGCAGGACTCAGAAAACCGCTGTAACTATTCCTACTCTTCCATGGACTCCTCTGTAAAATATAGTAAGTCCTGGTCCTCATCACATCCCTTCCTCCAATGTCATTTATCTCTTCTCCCAGTTGCTCCTGTATCATCCATCCCCGGATCAGTCTTTTTTTTAATTAACTTATATTGTGTATTTGAGAGGTGGTGATGATGAGAAAGAGACAGATTGAGAGCTCCTATTTGCTCGTTCATTCCCCAAATGCCACCAACAGCCAAGGCTGGGTCATGCCCAAACCAGGAACCAGGAAAGGAATCCAGGTCTCCCAAATGGGGACAGGATTCCAATTATTTAAGACATCACCACTGCCACCTGGAGTCTAAATCAGCAGAAAGCTGGAGTCAGGAGCTGGAGCTGGGACTGGAACCCAAGCAATCCAATTTAGAATGTGGGCATCCAAAGAGGTTTCTTAACCAACAGGCAAAATGCCTCTGTCCTTGGATCAGCCTTGTCTCCAGACTTAAATGGGGCTGATTAATCCTTCTTTCAGTATTTATGATCCAGGACTGAATCTGTAACACACACATAGGGAGAGACTTAAACTACTAATTTCATCGTAATGAATGAAGCACTCCGATCCCCATCTTACATGACTCCTCTGCAAAATGTGAAACGACATACTACCTCTTTCATAGAACCAGCCATCTCTATTTAAAAATCCAAATGCACACAAATAAGATTTGAATAAAACAGATGATGTCACCTCAGCCTTCATGGACCAACAGTTCTCAGTTATGAAAAGGCCAAAAGTAGTAAAAGGAATTTCCATAACCCTTGATTATTATAGATATTTCCCCTTTCAATTATAGGGAAACATAAAACCACAAAAGTCACATGGCAAAATGATTCTCAAAGAAATTTTAAGGGAAATATTTTCAGAAACCACAATGACACATTATGGGACACAGACACAATAACATACATGGAACAATAAGTTGGTGAACAGATAAACAAAATGTTTAATATGAAATTAAATTTATGGCAAGAATCCCATATGAAATTTTAATTATCTTTAGAAATGAATGCTCTTTCTAATTACTCACATACTGACATGAAAAATGTACTTAAATATTTACTATGGAGTCAACTTTGTCCCACTTTCAGTTTGGATTTTTTTATTAATATCTAGCTTTTATAAAAGCTCAGTAAATGATAAAGTCAAATTCCTAGAAATAATATAATGAGACAAGTTAGAGCTTAAATTAACTTCTGCACTTTAGTGCTCAGAAGTTTTCGAGTTCATTAATAAAAATAATAACTGAGATAATTCATACTGATTATTACATTTAGGAATTCATATTTATGGATACCAAATTTGCATGCAATTGCACACAATTCATAGTTCGATTTTACTTTAAAACTTTCAGCACAAAACTATACAATGATTGTGCATAAATCCATCAACTAGAGAAGTTGAAACACATTATTGTCATTTTTAGAAGATTCCTCCAAAAAATATTGAGGGGTATTAATTAAGGATTGAATTTTATAAAGTATAAAACCACTTTAAGCATTCCTTTATCTATTAAGATTTAGACTAAGGTGCCGTTATGCTAATGAAACTGGAATTTTATTCAAGAAGCAATAATATATTAACATATGCAAAGCTATAGTCATGAATATTCTGAAAAATACAGGATTTATGAAATAGTTTAAGCAGTCACTAAAAAACATGAGTGTGATATTAACCTTTTAGTTATATAAGTATTAAAAACATGAGTAGCTTTTCATAACTACCTGATTGCTTAAACCAGACAGAACAAAAATCATTGATAGCATCAAATCAAAATCACTTACATCTCAGTTTCTCCATCTTGTAGTGTATACAACAGGCCCTCAACAAGGTCATGGAAAATGCTGTCTATGGATTTCAAACATTTTGATATTAAACTTATCTTCTAATTCCATTTTTATGTATATAAAGGGAACAAATTTCATGTATTTTATATTAACAGTATAAAGAACTTAAATGATACTTCCCATGCTACCTTTTATCACTCCCACAATCTCTCCTCCTTCCTTTCTGATTTTTCTTTTAATTTTGGTAATGACATACTTTCAATTTATTTTATAAACACAAACTTACCCCTGTACTAGTCAACAAGTAATACATGGAAAAACCATTGTCCCTCAGCAGTATAGACAAGAGATATTCACAATAATCAAATCTCAAAATCTCAATTTGCTCATATATATTATATTTTTTGTACTCTGTATATTAGTTACCACAAATCAGGGAAAACATAGACTATTTGTCTTTTTAGGACTTCTTATTTCTCTAAGTATCCCTTTTGTTGTGAAAAACAGGAGTATATTCTTTTTCATGGCTGAGTAATATTCATAATGTATATAAACCACAATTTCTTTATCCAGTCATCAATTGAGAGACATCTAGGTTGATCAATATCTTAGCTATTGTGAATTGAGCTGTATTAAACATGGGGTACAGATTACTCTTTCATATGCTTATTTCATTTCATTTGAGTAAATTCCCAGGAGTTAAATGACTAGGGCATATGATGGTAGATCTATTTTCAGATTTCTGAGAAATCTCCATACTGTCTTCATAGTGGTTGTACTAGTTTATGTTCTCATGAACAGTATATTAGGATAATTTTTCCACACATCTTTGCCAGAATTTGTTATTTTTTGATGATAAGCATTTTAATTGGGGTAAGGTGAAACCTTGTGGAGGTTTTTATTTGCATTTTCCTGATTGCTAGTGATCCTGATCATCTTTTCATGAGTCTGTAGGCCACTTGTACTTGATCCTTTGAAATGTGACTGTTCATATGCTTAGTCCATTTCTTAAATGGATTGTTAGTTTTGTTGTTGTTGAGTGTCTCCAGTCCCTTATACATTATTTTTTTAATGGCATCTTTTTTAATTATTTTTACTTATTTGAAAGAGAGTTACAGAGAGAGGTAGAGACAGAGAGGTTTTCCATCTGCTGGTTCACTCCCTAATGGCTGCAATGGCCAGAGCTGCACTGATTCGAAGCCAAGAGCCAGAAGCTAGGAGCCAGGAGCTTCCTCCAGGTCTCCCTCGTGGGTACAGGGGCCCAAGGACTTGGGCCATCCTTCCACCGCCTTCCCAGGCCTTAGGAAAGAGCTGAATTGGAAGAGGAGCAGCCAGGACTAGAACCAACACCCATATGGGATGCAAGCGCTTTAGTCCAGGGCTTTAAACCACAGCACCACAGCACTGGCCCCAACATTATACATTCTTAATCAGATCTACAGTTTCCAAATATTTTCTCCCTTTCTATCAGTTTCCTATTTTGATGAGTGTTTACTCTGTGGGGCAGAAGATTCTTATCTTGAAGTAAGTCCATTTGTCTATGGTTGCCTTTATTGCCTGTGCTTCTGGGGTTTTATCTAGGAAGTCCTTTCCTACGCCAATATTTTACAATGTTTCTCCTATGTTTTTCTCTAGTAAACTGATGGTTTCAGGTCTTAGGTTTAGATCCTTGATCTACTGTGAGTTGATATAAGGTATATTTGTATAATCAGGGAAATGCAAGTAAAAACCACCACAAGGTAAGGGTGCTGTTTCCTACTTCTACAGATGTCACTCCAATTCTTCCAACATCATTTGTTGAAGAGACTGTACTTTCTCCAACGAATAATTTTAGCTCATTTGTCAAAGGTTAGTTGGCTGTATATTAATTTCTGGGGTGTCTAATCTGTTCATTTGTCCATATGTCAATTCTTGTGCCAGTATCAGGCTGTTTTGATTATAACTGTCCTGTAATATGTCTTGAAATCTGATATTGTAATGCTTCCAGTCTTACTTTTATTGTTTACTATTGCTTTAACTATTCTGGTCTCTTGTGATTCTATGTGAATTTTAGGGTAGTTTTTTCTAGAACTGAGAAGAATATCTTTGGTATTTTGATTGGGATCACACTGAATCTGTAAATTGCTTTGGGTAATATTGACTGCGATTATATTAATTCTTTCAATCCATGAACATAGAAGATTTTTCTATTTTTTCTGTCTTCTATTTCTTTCCTAAATCTTTTGTAATTTTCATTGTAGAAAGTTCTCATATCCTGGGTTAAATTTATCCTAATGGATGTAAATTTCTCTTTCTATTAACTTTTGAAGAGGCCTTATACGATGTCTCTGCCCTGTTGTGAAACTGGAATGACACAGTATTTTGGAAAGCAGATGATTATTTTCTTCTACATGTGTCACTGTGTTGCATTTTGTACTTAGGGTGTTTCACAGTCAATGCCATGTGCTCCTGAGCCCAGGAAATCTGATTTCCTTTTCCTTCTCAACTGACAGACTACATTCCCCAATCTCCCTGTGGCTTGATTTCCAAACATGGCCATTCTATGTTTAGGCTTTGCTAACTGATGGAATTTAGAAGAATATGCTGAATAATTCCTTAATTTCTCAAAATTTTAATTAAGTAAAAATGAGACTGAATAGCAGAGGTTATTATATTCATAATTCCATAAGCATGGATTTCCTAGATGGCAATAATAAATTTTTTATTATTTCAGCAATTAATCAATTAAATTGGAAGTTTGTGAGCTATAATCTGTAGAAGTAAATCTGATGTTTAATTTATTTCTTCGGTGAAAAGTGAGAAAAAGTTTTATATGCCATTACTAGGTCAGACCTCTAAAAAATTCTTGCATGGTCATCCATGGTCAGCCCAATACAAAGGACCCTGAGAAGGACTCCAAAGCACTGGAGGATGGTAGAGCCAGTAGAGGAAATGAGTCCAATCCTAAAAGACTGTGTTGTGGAAAGTCGACTGTGTCCCAGCACTGGAGCATTCAGTGAGAAGTAAAATTATATTGTGTAAGATTTGTGAGTTGTTTGTAACAGGAATTAGCCTATACTGGTTTAGAATCCAGACTTATTTCTAGTAAATGTATCACTGATTCTAGGAAATAATGAGCAAGAGATTTTAAGCTCATAAGCTCAAATCCATTATCACTAATCAGAAGTAAATAAATGTATAAACTTGAAAATACCACTGTTATGCACTGAATTTTTTAATACTGTGATTTAATGAAATAGAATAATACATGTTGGACACTGAGTCAAGCACTTGACATGCATATTATCAATTAATCTTCATATATCTCTAAAAGATAAACAAGATTACCACCATATTTGGTACATGGGAAAACTGAGTCTCACACAAGTTAAACATTTTAAACATGCCCACAGTTTATAAGTAGTTAAGTTGTTTGAACCATACCTATCTGAATCATAACCTATACTCGACCATGTCAGGAAAGAACAGCATACAAAAGCCAAGAGATCTGGGATGACAAGCAGGAGACTAGCAGTTGAGCTTCTCCACAAACATGAATATTCCTTCATGATCCTGAGCAATCAATACATCATTGTAGGACTCTGGTTTCTAAGGTTCCTTTGGGTGATAGCATTGGTAAGCCTAACCCAGAATTAGGATTCTGAAACTGGCATGGTTATCAACCTCCTCCTAAATAGAATCTTCTCATACTTACGTGTTATTTCCTTGTATAGAGAATAATTCTGAAAATTCTCTATTTGGGATGTTACGGGAAAAATACAGTTGGCCATCTAGTATGAGAACTTTTATGACAGAGTGTTGCTTTTCCCCTTAGAAACAAGCAAAAAGGTTATTATATTTTGGACTTAGAAACTGAGTATTTTAGACATATAATGGACAACAAGTCAAAGATTTTTTGAGACAATGAAATAGGAGACCTAGTCTGAGAGGCTATTTAATTTGTTAGCCTGTGAACCACACAGACTGAATTCTAAGGATAAAGAAAGTACTAAAAATGTATTATCCTACTGTTAGTCTTAAGAGGGAAGGACTAACCAGGAAAAGCTGGAATCTGTTTGATGGAACAAAATGAGGTTTCGTAACTTGGAACAACTTCAGGAAACATCTTACTTAAAATTATTTGAGACCCAGCTCAACTTTGAAAACATCTGTGACAACCAGTTAAATAATGGAATTCCAGGAGAAACTGGGTCTTCTAAACTATTTTAAATAAAAAAAAAAACTTAAGAAAAAAATATAGGCCCTTCAGAATAACTTCCCACTTGCTGTCAGGGTGAAAAAATAGGGATGTGGATGACCGCCGCTACACTATCTTCTCTTATTTTCCTATCTGGAAGTATTGGTGGTGATAACTTTTAAACTGAATATAACATTTGAGTTGACAAGAGACAATCAAAATGTACAATTTATAATATACTAGAAATGATTCAATAGAATAATGTATCTGTATACACACTTGGTTACATACAGATCTTTTATAGAGCATTCCACTTAAAGCCTCATGATGATCTATATTAGAATTTCCCTTGTTTCTCTTTTAAACTTCCATGAAAATATATTTTATATGAAGATCCTGAATATTGATAAATGTAGCAAATCTAAACTTGATCTTATGCTTCCTTACCATATAACATTTATATTTTATTTTATTTTTTAAAGATTTTTATTTATTTATTTGAGAGGTAGAATTACAGACAGTGAGAGGGAGATAGACAGAGAGAAAGGTCTTCCTTCCATTGGTTCACTCCCCAAATGGCTGCAACGGCCGAAGCTGTGCCAATTATGGGCAGGAACCAGGTGCTTCTTCCCGGTCTCCCATGCGGGTGCAGGGACCCAAGGCCTTCAGCCATCTTCTACTGCTTTCCCAAGCCATAGCAGAGAGCTAGATTAGAAGAGGAGCAGCCGAAACTAGAACCAGTGCCCATATGCGATACCAGCACCGCAGGCGGATTAACCTACTGCACCACAGCACCAGTCCCAATATTTATATTTTATAACTTAATTAGGTTTCAAAGAGTCTTATTGCAGCCTTGGCTTGTTAATGCATCTTACTACAAACATTTGGAGTGCTTTTAAGCTATCAATGAAATTTATCTTTAAGTCATGTTTTCCTATTATCATGGGCATATATTTCTTCCCAAAGAAACCTTTTATTTAATGAGTACAAATTTCAAAAGTACAACTTTAGGAATATAGTGATTCTTCACAACATACCCACCCTCCCACCCCACCTCCTCCTCCCTCTCCCATTCCCAGTCCCATTCTCCATTAAGATTCATTTTCAATTAACTTTTACATAGAAGACCAACTCTATACTAAGTAAAGATTTCAAAAATTTGCACGCACAGACACACACCAAAAAAAAAAAAAAAACTGTTTGAGAACAAGTTTTACAGTTAATTCTCATAATACAACTCATTGAGGATAGAAGTCCTGCATGGGAAGTAAGTGCACAGCGACTCCTGTTGTTAATTTAACAATTAACACTCTTATGTATGACGTCAATGATCACCCAAGGCTCCTGACATGAGCTGCCAAGGCTATGAAAGCCTTTTGAAATCACAGTCTCCGTCAGAATTTAGACACGGCCATAAGCAAAATAGAAGTTCTCTTCTCCCTTCAGAGAAAAGCACATCCTTCTTTGATGGATGGGCATATATTTGAAAACTGCTCTTTCATCTCTGTTATTCAGCATGAACTCTGCATTTGATTGTATACATATTGCTACAAGTGCTAAGACAGGAAAAAATGAAGTAAAGAAATGAATAAAAAGAAATGTAAATGTGCATAGGAACTAACTTCTCTGAGTAAGGACAAAATGCCTGAAAGAATTATCAAAGGAGTCATTCTTATATAATTACTCTGCAAAAACACTTCACATACCATGAACAGAAGCATCCCACCCAGCTGGAACTGTCACACATCCCATTTGCAATGCAGTTCAGGTCTCTTGCAATAATGTTATTACCAAGAATATGAGATAAGAAACTCATCCAAAAGCTACACCAAATCTGCCTTGGATCAAGTTGACTGGCAGCAACTTCTTATGATGTGGAAAAGATGGGAAGAGGCTTTAACTTTCTTAATTGGATTAAACCCAAAGGGTAAAAGGTATTTATCTTGTGTGCTTTGCCTGTCTAAGCTACTCAAGCTATCACTGTCATCAGGAAGCAGCTCTCTCCCAAGCCTCATACAGTCAACAGCTGTTCACTACTCATGTATTTACAGAAACTTCCTTTGAGAAATATTTTCAGAAAACAAGTAGCAGTGTTAAAAGTTTTTCCCCCACCCGGCTAAATGCTTACTATTCAGCTTTTTATTACACCCAGCTACAAAGCACTTCAGTTGAAGAATGACTCATTTTTCATTGTATGTTTTAAAGGATTAATTCTCATGCTCCTATAACATATTTATTTCTCACCTATAAAATGTCTTAAGGCTTTTATATTTACACATCAATTTTTAAATTGTATCATACACGCAAAGGTAGGTTCACTCAGAATTTTCCTTCACACCTATTCTACCAAAATATATTCCAATTTCTAGATGAAACAAGTGAAGATTGATAATAATAATTAAAGGCATAAATAGATGAAGAGATTTACCACATCTATGAATTGGAAAACACATATCTACCATAATAAAACTTCCTTTTTTCCCCAAATATACCATCAAGAAAATGGAGAGGTAAGCTGTGGTTTGGAGGAAGCATTCCCAGTACATGTACTTGACAAAGTCCTATAATGAGGATATATAAAAAGTTAAATAATAAGAAAACAAACAAAAAATAAGGTAAAATATCTTAACACACTTCATGAACACAAATACATGACACTTCGAGATGTGATGATTTTTAACAGTCCTTGTCTCCACTACTGCGTAACTGTTTTTTGTTTTTTCCTTCATACTATTTGTTGAACTCTTTACTTAGTGCAAAGTTAATCTTATGAGTATAAAGTTAACTGAAAATAGATCTTTGCAAAAAATAAGAATAGGAATAGGAGAGGGAGGAGAAGATTGGGAGCAAGTTTGGGAGAAAGGGTAGGTCAGAATGTATCACTATGTTCCTGAATTATGTATATATGAAATACATGAAATTTGTATACCTTAAATAAAATTTTTAAAATAAATTAAATAAACCAAAAACCCCAAATACAAATGTAGGTAACCACATAAAAAGATGCTCAATGCTGTTAATTTTTTAAAAAGTATAAATGAGAGCACAAGATATGACTTCAGACTTTCTAGAATGGCTTAAATTAAAAAGAGTGACAATACTGACAAGAGCTGGCAGAGAGGGAGCAACTTGAACTTCTACATATCACCATTGGGAGTGAAACAAGTGAACCAATTTAACAGTTTGTTAATTATGAAGTCAGCTTTATATTGCATGTTAACTATAAAATTCACTCTAGATATTTACTTGAAATAAATTAAAACATTATGTTTGGGGCCGGCACTGTGGCACAGCAGGTTAACACCCTGGCCTAAAGCGCCAGCACCCCATGTGGGCACCGGTTCGAGACCTGGCTGCTCCACTTTCAATCCAGCTTTCTGCTATGGCCTGGGAGAGTAGTAGAAGATGGTCCAAGTCCTTGGGCCCCTGCATCCACATGGGAGACCCAGAAGAAGCTCCTGGCTCCTGGCTTCAGATCAGCACAGCTCCAGCTGTTGTGGCCAACTGGGGAGTGGACCATCGGATGGAGGACCTCTCTCTCTCTGCCTCTCCTCTCCCTATGTAACTCTGACTTTCAAATAAATAAATAAATCTTAAAAAAAATCCTTAAAAATAAAAAAAAATTATGTTTATACAATGACCTCTATACAAATGTTCATGGCACTCTCACTGGTAATAGGTAATATTTAGAATGAATATAAATATCTTCAATAGGAAATAGATACTAATTTTGGTATATCAACACAATTTCACACCACTCAGCACAATCACGCATGAACATAGATAATAATGACCCTGGATAACATAAGTAATAGCATGGAAAACCTTATAGACATAATGCTTAGTGAAAGGAGCAAAAATTATTTTAAGTATTATTTTAAATTCCAATTATGTGAAATTCTAGAGCAGGCAAAATTAAACCATAGTGATAGAAATCAGATCAGTGGGATGAGTTGAAATGAAAGCCACTGAACTCAAATAAGAACTTTCTAGGTACATGGAAATGGTCTATGGTTGGTAGAAACATACTTTCAACTATACACTTAAATTTGTGAATTGCACTGCATATGAACTACGCTTCAATAGTACTAAAAGTATGATGAAGTATGGAAGAATCTTCCATGTTTGTGGATTGGAAAAATTAATATCATCAAAATGTCCGTACTACCCAAAGCAATATATAGATTCAATGTGATCCCAGTCAAATACCAACAATATTATTCTCAAATCCAGAAAACACAATGCTAATAGTCATATGGAAACACAAAAGATCCTCAATAGCTAAGCAAATCTGAAACTACAAAAACAAAGCTAGAGGCATCACAATACCAGATTGCAAAACACACTATGTGGCAGTTATAACCAAAACACAAACACATGGTACTGGCACAAAAATAGACATGTAAACCAATGGAACAGAATAGAAATCCCAGAAATTATCCCACACAGCTACAATCAACTAATGTTTGACATATGAATTAAGATCAATCTGGGTAAAGGACAGTCTCTTCAACAAATGGGAAAATGGGAAAAATGGGAAAAAATGGATCCATACATTTAAAGTATGAAACAACATCCTACCTTATACCTTATACAAAAACCAACTCATAATGTATCAAAGATCTACACCTAAGACCTAAAACCATCAAATTACTAGAGGAAAACATTGGGAGACTCTGTAAGACATTGGCACAGGAAAAGACTTCTTGGAAAACAGACCACTAGCAAATACAATAAAAGAAATAATAGACAAATGGGATTACAACAAGCTAAGAAGATTCTGCACTGCAAAGGAAACACTCATCAAAGAGAAAACTCACAGATGGGAGAAAATATCTGCAAACTATGCAGCTGATAAAGGATGATTATTCAGGATCTATAAAAAAATTCAACAATAAAATAAACAATTCAGTTAAGAACTAGGCAAAGGACATGAACAGGCATTTTTCAAAGGATGAAATACAAATGGCCAACAGACACATGAAAAAATGCTTAGGGTCATTAGATATCAGGAAAATGCAAATAAAAACCACAGTGAGGTTTTACCTCATTAGAATGGCTATCATCCAAAACACACACACACACACACAAATGCTGGCATGGATGACGGGGGAAAGTACCATAATACACTGTTGGTGGGAATGTAAACTAGTATAACCATTATGGAAGACAGTATGGAGATTCCTCAGAAATCTGAAAATAGATATACCATATGACCCAGTCATTCTACTCCTGGGAATTTACTCAAATAAAATGAAATGAGTATATGAAATAATTATCTGTATCCTCACGTTTATAATAGATCAATTCACAATAGCTAAGATACTGAATCAACTTATATGTATGTCCATTAACTGCACAAAGAAAATGTGGTGTGTATATATATATACCACATTTTAAAGTATGAAAGTATATATATAAAGTATGAAAGTATATATATATATATATATATACCATGAAATAATACTCAGACATAACAAAGAATGAACAAAAAAGAATGCAACAAAAGAGATGCAACTGGAAACCATTATGCTTAGTGAAATAAGCCAATCCCCAAAAAAAATATCATATGTTTTCTCTGATATGTAGTAGTTAATATAGAATACACAAAAATGTATAGGAATGAAACAGACAACTTGAGTTTGATTGTTGTTTTTAGCCCTTATTTATACTACTGTAGAACTGTGGTCTTTCTATTTTGTTACATGTTGAATGTAATGGTTAAAGGTGCATTAAGCTTCTGATTTTAGAGTGGACTGAAACTATGTTTTCATAAAAATTAAAGAAAGAAAATAAAGAAAAGAAGAAGGGAGATTGAGGGAGGGGAAGAAGGAGGAAAGGAACTATGGTTCTCTTCTTAGAATTATACCTATGATTTCGCAGGCCTGGAAAGCCAAGACACTGTGGCAAAAAAAAAAAAAAAAAAAAAACTAAATGAAAGATCTCTGAGATCCCAGCGGGAAGAACGGGCCATCAAAGAAGGAGGTACTTTCTCTGATGGGAGGAGAGAACTTCCACTTTGAATATGGCCTTTTCTAAACAAAATCGGAGTTGATGAACTCAAGAGGTTTCCATAGCCTCGGCAGTTCATGACAAGAGCCTTGGGTGATTACTGACATCATAAATAAGAGTGTCAATTGTTAAATCAACAATGGGAGTCACTGTGCACCTGCTCCCCCTGTAGGACCTCTGTCCTTAATGTGTTGTACTATGCGAATTAATGGTAAAACTACTACCCAAACAGTACTCTATACTTTGTGTGTCTTTGTGGGTGCAGTCTGTTGGAATCTTTACTTAGTATATATTAAGCTGATCTTCTGTATATAAAGATAATTGAAAATGAATCTTGATGAAGAATGGGATGGGAGAGGCAGTGGGGATGGGATGGTTGAGGGTGGGAGGGAGGTTATGGGGGGGGGAAGCTGGTATAATTCAAAAGTTATACTTTGGAAATTTATATTTATTAAAAATAAAAGTTTAAAAAAATCTTTAAAAAAGAATTGTACCTATGAAATATATGAAATATGTTTTCTCTATATTAATAAAAAAATTTTAAATGAGAGAAAAAAGCACAAACAATATTCTCCAGTCAATTAGTGATCAATCTTCAGGCTTCTAACTCTGTGCTATGGGATAATTTACTGATGGGTTAAACCTGCTAGTCATATTTAATAACAATAACATATTTTTAATAAAATACTAACATTATCCATAGCTGAAATATTTAAATTAAGAAACTACATGTAGGGGTCGGCGCCGTGGGGTACTAGGTTAATCCTTCGCCTGAGGTGCCAGCATCCCATATGGGTGCCAGTTCTAGTTCTAGCTGCTCCTCTTCCAGTCCAGCTCTCTGCTGTGGCCTGAGAAAGCAGTGGAGGATGGCCCAAGTGCTTGGGCCCCTGCACCCTCATGGGAGACTAGGAGGAAGCACCTGGCTCCTGGCTTCAAATTGGCACAGCTCCGGCCATTGGGGCCACTTGGGGAGTGAACCAATGGAAGAAAGACCTTTCCCTCTCTTTCTCTCTCTCTCTCTGTCTCTCTCTCTCTCTCTGTAACTCTGCCTATCAAATAAATAAAATTAAAAAAACTACATGTAAAGTTTGAATTGACTTAAACGTAATTATCACAAGGTCATTTCAAAGTTCCACTTCACTAATAAGAATTAAATTAAGTTAAATAATTAATATAAAGGAAATTCAAAATGTTCATGGGAAATTAAACTAAAAGATAAATTTATTTAGGTGAAAAATTGTTTGATATTCATCACAGTTTTTTCATACTATACATTTTCTATGAATTTTAGGAAGATACCCTTAAGTACTCTGTTTAAGGAAATCTGCTAAATTGTTTCTTTATACCTGAAGAGCAAGTAAGAATCTACTTAGTCTTCAACTACAAGAGACAAGTTGCCTCCAGAGCATGTAAAACTGGGATTTCTTGAGCATATTTTATTTGCTATGTAACACAGACCAGAGGTGGCAAATTGTGTGTGTGACTCAGATTTAGTCTGCAGAAAATTGTGTATCCACATTCCTGGCCTGTTCTATATCTTAAAAGAATTATTACTTACTATGGAAAAAAATAATTTTACCACTGTAACAAAAGGCACACAAACTAATAACTTGGGGCTTTTTTATAGAAGATTACATGTGGGTTGGGGCTGGCAATGAGGCACAGCAACATAAGCTGCCACCTACAATGCTGGCATTCATATCAGCCGGTTTTGAGTCCCGGCTGCTCCACTTCTGGGCCAGTTGCCTGCTAATGTGCCTGGGAAGGCAATGGAATTTGACATAAGTACTTGGGGTCCTGCCATCCATGTAGGAGACAAAAATGGAGCTCTGGGCTCTTGGTTTCGGGCTGGTCCAGTCCTCGCCATATGGTCATTTGGAGAGTGAACTAGTGACTCGAAGATCTGTCTCTTCCTCTCTCCCTCTCACTCAGCCTTTCAAATAAATAAACAAATCTTTTCAAAAACAAGAAAAAAGAAAACATTATATGGGGCAGGCAACTGTGCAGCACTTTGCTTGCCACCAGAATGGTTGAGGTGATGACCCAAGTCCTTGGGCCACTAACACCCACATGAGAAACCCAGCCTGTTTACAGCTCTTGGCTTCAACCTGTCCCAGTCCCAAGTGTTACAAGTATTTGGGGAGTGAATTAGTGGATGGTAAATATCTGTCTCTCTGCCTTTCAAGTATGTTTGAAAAATTTAAATAGCTTTAAAAATAAAAGTTTACATATAACTTCATTTGATAACTCTCAATGATACAACTCACTGTACAACAGGAATTACTATTCTGGAACCTCAAATAATGACAACTTGGGGCCAGCGCTGAGGCACAGCCGGTAAAGCCACCTCTTGCAGTGCTGGCATCAAATACGGGCACTGGTTCAAGTCCTGGCTGCTCCACTTCTGATCCAGCTCTCTGCTGTGGCCTCGGAAAGCAGTAGAAAATGGCCCAACTCCTTGGGCCCCTGCACCATGTGGGAGATCTGGAAGAAGCTCCTGGCTCCTGGCTGTGTATTGGCACAGCTCCATCACTGCAGCCATTTGGGGAGTGCACTAGTGGATGGAAGGCCTCTCTTTAAAATCTCTTTCTCTATCTCTCTCGCTCTCTCTCTGCCTCTGCCTCTCTGTAATTCTATAAATCTTTTTTTAAAAAAACTCTCTTAAACATTAAAATATTTATTTAAAAAATAATGACAATTAGAACTAAAAACCTAATACTGTGTCCTAAACAATATACTGACAACAATGTAAATAAAATTTCTGAGGTATTATTGTCAAAGATCAATCATTTTTTTATGTTTCTGTAGCTTATATGTATAAATTTTAAGAATAATTCTACAAGCAAAGGAGAAATAGTAACCCAAAATGAATTAATTTTAAGGGCAAAATCACTTAATGAACCTATTCTATTATTTATTAGCCTTTTTATGAGACCAAGAAAATGTAATGATGTAAAAACAAATGGCAGATTCTTCACTTTCTAAATGTAAAATTATAAATCATGATTATTAAAGACAATTTTGTTCTTCTTAACAGGAAAAACTAAAAATACTTTGTGGGAAACCATATTAAGGATAATTCACTTTTCTGGTTTTTTGGTGAGAGTATTTAGTGTGTATCTGTGCGTGTGTCTGTGTGTGTTTGTAGTCTATCCCCAAAAAGACCATCGATTTTAAAATGATAGCACCTTATACCATTAGAAACCCTTTTAAATGAACTCTAACAGCAGTAATTGTGTTTCTCTGGGTCAAGTGCATGGCAAATGATGCAAGAATCAATACATGATGAGAAGTACACAATTTATCTTTGCGTGATCTACAAGAAATTCAAGTGTATAATTTGATTATTCAAGGCCTGTCCGGAAAAAAAAATAGAACTTGGAACCTGAGGTATAGAGCAAAAAAATAGAATAAGTATTGGTTAAGGAAGCAAGGTCCTAGAATGATTCAGGGAAAAAAAATATTTCTTTAGAAAAGACTAGAAGCTAAACACTGAAAAAGTAACAGGTCTTATGCTTGCAACTCTGGAGTTGAGATTTATTACTCACATATAAGAAATAATTATAGCTATATACAACACATATTTTATTATATGTTAGTTATCATGTATATGTAGAGAAAAACAAAATTTTACAATGCTTTAATTCAAAGTGATAAATTTAGGAAACTGACAGATTTTTAACTCTTCACTTATAAATGTCTACAAAGTTTATTACAATAAAATTGAATCACTTTGATGATTTTAAATACTTTTTAAATCTGTACAATTAAAATCATAGAGGAATGATACACATCAAAATGGAAATGCTTCTGAATGGTAAAAGTTCAGGGAACTCCTAAAATAATCTATCCTTTTTTATAGCATTACTTTTAAAAGTAGAAAGTACTCAATATAACTTTCTTATTTCTTTATTTTCTATTTATTTCAAAAGAATAGAGAAATAGAGAAGACAGACAAATCTTTCTTCTGATGCTTTACTCCCTAAATGCTTGCAACAGCTGGAGGAAGAGAGACAGGGGCAGGCCAAAACTAGGAGCCTGGAACTCAATCTGGGTCTCCCAAGTAGATGGCAGGGACCCAAGTACTTCAGCCATCACCTGCTGCCTCCCAGCCTCCCAGGGTGTGCATTTGTAGAAAGCTAGAATCGGAAGGAAAGCCAGGACTCAAACCCAGGCACTCCAATATGGAATAGATACTGCTTCTTAACCACTGTGCTAAAAGCTTGTTCCAGATGAATGATATATTTTGGTGTATATACAGTATTTTTCCATTCCTCCTTCTCTATGTGTGATCCCCCACCCCCCCACCCCCGGACATTAGAGAATACTCCTAACCATGTCATTTGATTGAGTCACCTGTTCCTCCTGCTTTCCTCACGGTGGATCTGAATCATTCTCTTTGATATCCTGATTTT
This sequence comes from Oryctolagus cuniculus, assembly GCF_964237555.1. NCBI lineage: Eukaryota > Metazoa > Chordata > Mammalia > Lagomorpha > Leporidae > Oryctolagus > Oryctolagus cuniculus. Next base: position 50,333,276 of record NC_091446.1, read on the forward strand.
GAGACCATCTATCAACCAGAAACTGTGTGTAGTAATAGGCTCTATTACTTACTAATTCTATTTCTTCAAATTTTGTTCACAAAAAATTTTAAAGAGTACTGGGGCCAGCACTGTGGCACAGCGGGTTAAAGCCCTGGCCTGAAGTGCCAGCATCCCACATGGGCATCGGTTCTAGTCCCGACTACTCCTCTTCCAATCCAGCTCTCTGCTGTGGCCTGAGATAGCTGTAGGGGCTGGCCCAAATCCTTGGGTGCCTGCACCCACGTGGGAGACTCGGAAGAGGCTCCTGGCTTCAGATCGATGCATCTTCGGCTGTTGGGATCAATTGGGCAGTGAAACCAGTGGATGAAAGACCTCTCTCTCTGTCTCTGTGCCTCTCTGTAACTCTGTCTTTCAAATAAATAAAATAAATTTAAATAAAAAGAGTAAAGAGAAATCTTCATATCTTTGTTCTGATAAGTTGTAGTGTTTTTACAGTTTTCCAGAATGGTAGAACTTGTCATTCAGCAGAGAATGTCTGCTGCTATCATGAAAACAAAGGTTTCACATCTCACTATTTATGAAATAGAAGTTTACCACCTTACACATCACCTCCGGTGGTGGCATCATCATTTACAGCATTGACTTGTTTGAAAGCAAGGGTGTAGCTCTTCTCCAAAAGAAGAGAGTCATATAGTACAAAGAGGATAAAACCCATTCTTACATGTTAACTTCATTTAATTTCTAGCCCCAAGGACATTTCCTATTTAAATAGTAAATTTGAGGGGCTGGCGCTGTGGTACAGCAGGTTAAAGCCCTAGCCTAAAGTGCCAACATCCCATATGGGTGCCAGTTTGAGACCAAGCTGCTCCACTTCCAATCCAGCTCTCTGCTATGGCCTGGGAAAGCAGTAGAAGATGGCCCAAGTCCTTGGGCCCCTGCACCCACGTGGGAGACCCGGAAGAAGCTCCTGGCTCCTGGCTTTGGTGACAAGACTGACACCTCAGCAGAGCCTACAATGCAGTAACAGTTAGAGGGCTCTTTCCATAACAGCTCCGGCTGTTATGGTCAATTGGGGACTGAACCGTCAGATGGAAGACCTCTCTCTCTCTCTCTCTCTCTCTCTCTCTGCCTCTCCTCTCTCTGTGCAACTCTGACTTTCAAATAAATAAATAAAATTTTTTTAAAAATAAATAAATAGTGAATTTGAGATGTAATAAGAAATCAGGACACGGGAGTGAATTTTGTAAACAGTTCCAAAGAACACATATGAAAATCCACATTTCTAAAACTTTTCTATTTATATTTATTTAATATTTTCCTTTTTATTGTAGTGCCTCTCTATTTTTTATATGGAGCTTATAGCATAAAAAAGATTATTTTTATTCAGTCTAACTTTATAAAAGAAAAAACAGCTGCTATGGTGACCACGCTGGCACTCTGATCTGTTACTTAGGATACTGTTACTTAGGATAACAGTAAATGTTTATACTGATATAATATAGAGTCTCCATGGCTTAAAAAATTTGGAGTCAGTTATTTTGGAAAGATCCAATACATGTTTCCAAGAAAATGTGTCCCTGATGCTGTAGATGGAATATTCATGTCCTCCCCAAATTCATATTCCTAATTTCCCATCTGATGTTGTTTGCAGGTGCAGCCACTGGTGAATATTTGGGTCTTGAGGATGAAGCCCTCAACGAATGGGATGAGTGCCCATATAAGAAGAGTAACAAGAAAGCTTGCCCCTCCTGTCTTGCTCTGTCTTGTGAAGGCACAGCAGGAAGCTAGCCACCCATGAATCAGGAAGAACACCCGGATCATGTGGGCACCATGTGAACAGGGTGACCACGCTGGCACTCTGATCTCAGATTTAAAGCTTTCAGAACTGTAAAAAATAAACATTTGCTGTTTGAGCCACCTAGTCACGGTATTTCATTACAACTGCCCAAACTGTCTATGACATCCACATCTATGTTTTCCTTAACATGTGACAGATGTGCACAGAGGTAAAAATATTTTCCTATTCTCAGTAAAAAATGCTTCCTCCCTCCAAGTATCCTCACATTAGATAACATTGTTTAGAAGTTTTCAAAGCAACAGAGACCTATCAGGAAAAAAAGATATTAAAGAAATGGGAAAGGTAGTATTCAGTGCCAGAGAAGCATCCTCATACATTGTTAATGGGAGTTTTTCTTTCTAGGTGCCAATGTGGCAATGCTCATTAAGCCTTTATTATATGTAGTTTTAACTGTTTTTGACTCATAATTTCAACTTCTGGAAAATTTATCCTAAGGGAATCACTTAAAACATGCACAAAAGTTAGCTAATAGACAGTCCAATGAAGAAAATGCAACAGACTTGGATTCTGAATAAACAGTGAATAAATGAACTGCCTTATAGGTAGGCAATAACACAACATGCTGTTAGTTCAAACACGATTAATGAATATGCAGTGACAGGTGAAAGGTGGTCATGAAACACTACCTGAAAATAGCAAATTATAAAGTGAATACGGTATGATTTCATTTCTTCCAGTACACCTGCACAGAAAGGTCATACATAAGCATCTGAGCACTAATTGTTCTACGGTATGGTTTGTAATCATCAACCACACCATCATCTTGCTTTCAAATTTTTCTTGAATGAACAAGTTCTGACCTCTCTCCCCTGAACTTCAGATTCTTTATTCACCGGTCTATGTAACATATTCATTTGGAAATCATTGTTTTGTTCATGCACTCATCTACTTGTTAACTCATTCACTCAATGCATATAAAGAAAAAGAGCCTGCACTGTATGTCAGGCACTGTCATAGGCATCAAGGACAGAGCAATGAATTAAGTAAACAAATATCTCTGTCCTAATGCAGCATACCTGCAAGTGAGGATCTAGGTCAATCTGCCCACACAGTGAGAGGTATCTGGATTTTCCTCCTAATTTAAAGGTCCCAGTTTTTTCCTTCTCATCAAAAGATATAACTATTTACTGAGTTACTGACTAGTATTTAGGATAAATTCTACTTCTCTCCTTGATCTAAGGACAACTTCTCAAAGACTATCTTCTGAGTAAAATAAGATGCTAAGGATTGACACATTACACTAATTCACCAAGCAAAATTAGTAGCCAGGTCTTGGAACACGAGTCAAAATGGGAAACAAGACACAAAATCCTGGTGGTCAAGGAGCCAATTCTTCTGGAAAAATTCACCAACATTCATTTCTCTCAATACCTACAGACATACCTCCATTGCTCACCCAAGGAGCATTGGTAGTAACTTTAACATGTTTCTGTCACCACTACCACTCCCACCATAGAATACTCAATAATCTCAGGCCATATCTCACTCACCACTAGCTTCTCTGCTTGTATGAATCACTTTTTCACAATTTTTATATAGAGAGAACAAGTTAGGAGGGAAAAGGATTTAGTTTCACTTACTGTTTGCAGGCTCATAGTCCAAAGTCAGGTGGTCCCATTAGTCCAGCTTCTGGTGAAGACTGGCAATGGTAGCCTGTGGATGAAGGAATGATCACATGGTGAGAGATGAGCAGGGAAGAAGAGAGAGACATGAGCACACTCTTCACCCTCTGTGTGATGTCTCCTTGTAAAGCCATCATGACTCAGTCATGGGGCTCCACCCTAGTAACCTAATCCAATCCAATCACATCACAAAGGCCCCTCTCAGACAGGGTAACTAAACCAAGGCTGTACCCTAATTATCAACTATTGTCATTAATCCATTAACCATTAAAAAAACACTTTGGGATTTAAATGTGAATGAGTTTGGAAGCCAAAATCCTGTTCAAACCATGACACCACTCACTGGTTTTACTGGTTTTTTTTTTTTTCTTTTTTTTTTTTTTTCCCCCGAACCTTATATTCACTCCTTTCCAAAGTGTCTTTTGGAACACATGTGGTACAATACTTACTCCAGTTGCAAGGAAGTGGCAGCAAGCCACAACTCAGTCAGTTGTGTGATCACAAGAGTAAACAAGAGTTGTTCTACAGTGCACTCTGCTGCAAAGCAATGATGTTTGGCAGCTTAGGTATACAATAAATGCCTTTAAAATATAATGATATATTTCACTTATGATGAGTTTACCAGGACATAACACTTTCCTAAGTACAAGAGCATTTGTAATACCAATTTCTTTCAATTTTCAAAAAAACTGAAGAGAATGGAATACTTCTAACTCATTTTATGAGACCAGCATCATCCTGACACCAAAGCTAGATAAGAATGTTACAAGGAGAGGCAGATATATGAAAAAGATGCTCAGGATCACTAGCCATCGGAGAAATGCAAGTCACAGTCACAATAAGGTTTCACCTCACCCCCGTTAGAATGGCTCTGATACAGAAATTAACAAACAATAAATGCTGGCAAAGACACGGGAGAAAAAAGGTACCCTAATCCACTGCTGGTGGGAATGTAAACTGGTGCAGCCACTGTGGAAATATAGAGATATCACAGAAAGATGAAAATAGACCTATCATATGACCTAGCCATCCCACTCCTGGGAATTTACCTAAACAAAATGAAATCAGCAGATCTTATGAGTACAAAAATTAACTAAAAATTGATCTTTGAAAAAAATAAGAATGGGATGGGGGCCAGTGCCTTGGCGTAGCGGGTAAAGCCGCTGTTTTCAGTGCCAGCATCTCATATGGGCACGGGTTCACCCCAGCTGCTCCACTTCTAATCCAGCTCTCTGCTATGGCCTGGGAAAACAGTAGAAGATGGGCCAAGTCCTTGGGCCCCTGCATCCATGTGGAAGACTTGGCAGAAGCTCTTGGCTCCAGCTTAGGACTGGAGCAGCTCTGGCTATTCCAACCATCTGGGGAGTGAACCAGCAGATGAAAGATCTCTCTCTCACACTCTGCCTCTGCCTCTCTGTAACTCTGCCTGCATGAATTTGTATTCCTTAATCAAAATTTTTAAAATTTTCTTAAAAAAATAACAAATAAAAAAGAATGTTTAACTTTGTAAAAAAAAAAGTGTTATCTATACCCCCATATTCATTATAGCTCAATTCACAACAGCTAAGAGATGTCCATCAACTGAAGAATGGATAAAGAAATTATGGTAGGCCAGAGCCACGGCTCACTAGGCTAATCCTCCGCCTGTGGCGCTGGCACTCCAGGTTCTAGTCCTGGTCGGGGCACCAGATTCTGTCCCAATTTCTCCTCTTCCTGTCCAGCTCTCTGCTGTGGCCCAGGGAGGGCAGTGGAGGATGGCCCAAGTGCTTGGGCCCTGAACCCGCATGGGAGACCAGGAGAAGCACCTGGCTCCTGGCTTTGGATCAGCATGGTGCGCCGGCCGCAGTGGCCATTGGGGGGTGAACCAACGGAAAAGGAAGGCCTTTCTCTCTGTCTCTCTCTCACACACACTGTCCACTCTGCCTGTCAAAAAAAAAAAAATATTTAGGGGCCGGCACTGTGGCATAGTGGGTAAAGCCACAGCCTGCAGAGCCGGCATCCCATATGGGTGCCGGTTCAAATCCCAGATGCTCCACTTCCAATCCAGCTCTCGGCTATGGCCCAATGTAGGAGACATGAAAGAAACTCCTGGCTGCTACAGCCAATTGAGGAGTGAATGAGAGGATGGAAGACCCCTCTCTCTCTCTCTCTCTCTCCCTCTCCCTCTCCCTCCCCCTCCCCCTCCCCCTCCCCCTCCCCCTCCCCCTCTCCCTCTCCCTCTCCCTCTCCCTCCCCCTCCCCCTCTCCCTCTCCCTCTCCCTCTCCCTCCCCCTCCCCCTCTCCCTCTCCCTCTCCTTCTGTGTAACTCTGACTTTCAATTAAATAATAAATAAATTTTTTAAAGACTTAAACATTCACAATGCCTTATTTTCAACTTAATAACCCCACTACTGTGAGTAGAAAGGAGAGTAGACATATCTAAAATCAATAAATCAAAGGAGAAGGCTGTGTGAAACATTTTAGACATACAGAACTTAATATTACAATAAATAGAAAACAAAATTAAAATTGGTTGCCATAGAGCAGTAGGACTAGGGAGAGGAGAGATTTGGAGTACCTAATATTTTGCAGATCTTTAGAACTATTTAACTATCTTAAAACTATGTTTATATATTACTTTGATAAAAATATTTTCTAAAGAAAATATAGTCTGAAAAGTTTAATGTTTATTTTATAATAATACAAATATGAAGACAAAAATCACATGAAAGTGCTTTTAAATGTGATTATGTCTATCAGGATCCTAGTACTTAGCTCTAGTAGGCAGGCTACTATTACAAAAAAATTTCATTAGATTTTTTCCTCTGGACTCACATTTTCAACCAGAGCTATAAAGCTGTCAGCAGTGTTAAGTGTCCAATGTTCCAAAGAAATGTCCCAGTTCAAGGTAGAATTTGCTAAATGTATTCCAGAAACTTTAACAGAATTCAAAGTTTAGACACATTTGACATACAACTATCAAAACTTTTTGTATGTTTTCATGCCCTCAAAATATAAACTCCATGAATACATGCATAAATATTTTCCACTAAAATTACAACATTAAGACATTACATGGGAATGCCTTTTAAAAGAGTAATATTAGAAGAATTGCTTTTTAGAATCAGTAACATCACTTTGACACATAATTACATAAATTGCCTGCAAAACAATTTCTACCCTAGCTCCATTTTAATTAGTGCCAGCCCAGAAGGCAAATGATTCCTTATAAAACTATTGAGAAGCAAATTACATTACTGTGAATCATACAACCACTGTACAGCACAGTGATAATGCCCCATATATCAGAAATAATAGTCTATTTTCCATCCACTAGTATAGGTAGGGCTGGTATAAAGTCATCGCATTTTCTGAGTTAATACCACATTCTAGAGCCAACCTGTCTCCTACTTTGTCAATTTTCCCCAAATTAAACAAATAAGGCTGCTACTGGCTCATGCAGATAACAGCTTTCATGCTGGCCCATACATTTTATCATTGATGTATTAGACAGTTCTCCCCCTAAAAATGTATTTGGACTGTCACTGCTTAGTAGGTTTCCTCCAGTTGTTTTCCACAAGAATTGTCTCCACTGTCAGATGATTGTACATAACACTGACTCAAAGGATTCTTTGTATATTATAAACATATAAATAGTCTTTGTATATTATGAAGATAATAATAAAACTTACTTCATAGGCTGTTGAGAGATTTATTTGAAGTAATGCAATGCAAAACATTTAGCTCAGTGTCTAGTACACAGTAAGAGTCCCATGCATGTAACAATTATGTGCAGTATTTAAGCACAGAGAATACCATGAAGAATCAAGACCCATTAAAAACTAGATAAAGCAAACAGTAAGAACTCAAGTCTATGGTGCTTATTATAATATTGCAAGGCTTTTCTGTCTGGGCATTTAAACAGTTAAATAAGGAATAAAGAGGTATCATACCAGGATGAGAGTAGAGTCAGAGGCATAAGCACCACTTAATTATATTCTGTAGAGCTTTGGATACTAAAAACAGAGGACACCATTCGAGGACAAGCATCAGGAAATGTGACATAAGGACTAAAGCAGGACCTTCACCTGTGCATCCAAAGTTGTGAAAAAAAAAGTTTACAGATTATCTCAAGGGTTCCCTCTATAATTCCATAAAACACTGTGCATATAAATCTCATTTATTTCAGTTAATCACTCTCAATTTTCAGCACCCAATTGTAGTAACCAGTGGTCAAAACCAATTAGCAAACCTGTGGAGATACCTTACTGTATGAGTGGGATGGAAGACCATTCTGTCTGCCTCTCCTTCCCTCTGTGTAACTCTGGCTTTCAAATAAATAAATCTTAAAGAAAAGAAAAGAAAACAGAAGCTCTCCTTCTTTTCTCCAAAGGGGTAAGTAAGAGTTCCACAAAGAGGCCTAGCTTAAGAACCAGAAAAATGGGGAGGATATGATGTGTGTATTTGAAGAATGCTTTTGTTTTCATGGAATACGTTTGAGCTCTGCTGAGTGCAAAATTCTTAGAAGATGATTGCTTAAGGGCCACATTATAGGTTCAGTACTTTTCTCACTGATGGAACTTCACCCAACCCACCAAAAAGGCACTATGAGAACCACCAGGATCCTTAATGGTATCCCAACAAGTATAGCTATAAATAATTCTTCAATGGATTGATAAAGAGGAAAAAATTGAAGCTCCCAGTAACAGAGATGAAATTCAACATTAACTGTAAGTTCTTTAATTCTTTACTGTGTCCCCTTGATTTCTCTTCTACTTCAGGGACTTAGTGATACTAGGCCATCACCTAATGTTTTGTTAAAGTAAATGTACTGGGGGCAGGGGTAAGGGATGATGGGGTTCGACTTTTACATTAAGTCGTCATTCTTTCCACATTAGGTTTCAGGCAAAAGCAGTTTGCAGACATCCTAACAGTGACTGCAACCAGACCCGTGTGTAATCATTTTGCACAAGTTGTAAATTAATCAGATTTGGTTGCCCTTTTATTGGATAAGAAAGTAGATCCTGGACTCAGGAAAGACATGATAACTTATTCTCTGATACAAAATGCTAATTAAAGAGCAAATTTGTTCTTGGAGAAGTCACAAATTTCTAGAATCCATGAAAGATCTAAAGTACATGACAAATGAAACCCTGGAAATGAGAAAACTGTTAGCTTTAAGTGCTTTGACTGTCTGTTGAGACCCATTTTAGTTCTGTAACTTATTGCATGACACCTTTCACCAGCACCAAGAAATATCAGAATAGAAGAAATGACTTTACATTGGCCTTGTTTGCTTTCAAATCTGCACACAGGCCTTAGCACCTTGAAAGATCACACTCTGCCTCAGCTCCTCACTGTCGTCCTTATTCCTCTCACTTTCAGACTGTTCTGTTTATTGGTCATATAAAAACTACCTTCATCAGAGTTGAATATACAATAATGTTTCTACAAATAGACAAACTCTTTTATCTCAATGACTCATTTGAAGATGAATAAAGGCATACAGTTTTAAAAAATAAATAAAGTAAATGCATCAGTAATTTGACATAATGTCATCAAGAGGTTTTCTGTGATAATCCAGGAAAAAACCAGGTTCCAGGGGCTCACACAAGGTCTATTTCATCAAAAATCTCTGGTACTGAAGATCCAGGAAATGATACATTAGATTAATCAAGCATTTCTAAAGTTCGCCCATTTACAAACTACTTAACCAGATGAAAGATCTTGAAACAGAACAAACAGAATTGGTTTAGTGAAAAATGGAATCTATCCATAATATGCAGGGAATAAATATATAATAACGTTTTGAAGGTTTGAAATTGGGAGAGGTATATACAAAATATCAAAGTCCATTCTGAAAAAAAATGTGATAAAAAAATCCTTGTGGAGGTAAATTTCAAATTAAACTCTAATTTTTTCTACTAGGAATGTCAAATACAGCAATGTCATAGAGGAATACAGAAAGGACACAAAGAAGAACAAGAGATCAAACTTCACAGGAAAAAGACAACATGCCTGATAGAGTGTGTTCTAGTTTCAAATTGAAATTCCAACTAATAGGAAAGGCAATACACTCCATAAAAATTGTTTCTTGAACCTAGTATCTAGGCACAATCTTTGAGCAATAACAAATAAAAGAAACTAAGGATTTTTAAATTATCCTCAAAACAATGTATGCAACCAGGAGTAAGTTGAAAAACATAGAAGAGAGATATTATACCAAATGAAGATATGAAGATATTATACTAAATGGAGATTCACTAAATTATGAAGAAAGGACTGCACTGCATATTATAATTATATTTATGTATTTATTAAAAGAATAGATCAGAGAAACTATTAAAGACCTTATAGAATTTCAGTTTAATAATAATGGATTTCCTTCTGTAATGTCACGAACTAAAGAATCTCTTCACATATTGCTAAAAATTTTCATGTCTAAATCATATTAAATGGATTCTATTTGCAATAATGATTGAGCAAACTCCTGCAGAACTGACTCACAGACAATAACTATAAACTCTATAGGACTTCAAAAATTATAATAATGTATTAGAAACACAATGAAAGCAGGCATCATCTTCAGAGGAACTAGTGTTTGAACAAAGGGATCAGCATTGGATGAATTCCCTGCTTTCAGAGCTTTTAAACTGAGGACAAGCCTTGTTAGTGCCATGATTGGTAGCCAAAATCCCAACAGAAAACCCACTGTATTTCTGATGTTAACAACCACAAGGAAAAATTTAGAGAAACCATAGCCACTGTATTCTCTGGTGAATCTCTAAGAATGAATGCATGGGCATATTTTAAGCCTAAAGTCAGAATTATAGCTTGAAACCAACCAAATAATCACTGACTACAACTGATTTAAAAGTATTTAAATACAGAGATGAATGATATTCATGGATTGAGTCAATATTGTTTAGATGTCAATTCTTCCCAAATATCTGTATATTTGAAATAATCCCTATAAAAATTATAGCAGGACTTTTTACAGAAATCAATAAGTATATTCTATAATATCTGTGGAATGAAAAACTTTAAAAATTCAAAAGGGATTTTGAAAAAAACAGAAGAACAAAGTTGAAGAACATGGGCTACATAACTTCAAAAATTACCATGGAGGGTGGCACTGTGGTACAGTATGTTAAATTGTCACCTGCAATGCTAGCATTCCTCATGAGTGCCACTTTAAAACCCAGCTATTCCCATTTCTGGTACAAGCCCTTGCTAACGCACCTGGAAAAGCAGAGGAAGATGGCTTAAGTGCACCCACATGGCTTCTGGCTTCAGCCTGGCCCACCCCGAGCCATCATCATCACTGGGAGAATGAAACAGCAGATGAAAGATCTCTCTCTCTCTCTCTTTCTCTCTCTCTCTGTCTATAACTCTGCCTTTCAGATAAATAAAATAAATCATTTTTAAAAAATCAAAAAATCTATTCAACAAAAAAGAGTTACTATACAGCTAGATTCTTCAGGACAATATGGTGGGGCATGAAGACTGACAGATAACATTGACAGGAAAAAAAGATATCAAAGCAATCCAAAAGCAAAGAAAAATTTTGAAAAGTATTCTAGAACAACCGCATATCCACATAGTCAAATAAAATGGCTGTCAAACCCTGTCTCAAACCATACACAAAAATTAATCTGGGGCAGACCACAGGCCTAAGTCTGAAAGTTAAATATTTAAAACTTTTAGAAGAATGCCTTTGTGCCAGGGGAGTAGGTAAATTCTATTAGAAAATTTAAAAAAACATAGACTTAATGAAAATATTTTGCTTTTCCAAAGTTCCCATTAAGAATTTAAGTAAGATACAAACAGAAAGAAAGTAACTTTAAAACATATATCTGACAAAAACAGTTGGTATCTAGGAAATATAAGAACTCCTGTAATAACTAAGAGGCAGAAAATACTGTATGAGCAAAATATCGGAATATGTATTTCTCAAAAGGAAGTATACAAATGGACAACATAACAGCATCACTATCCAGGGAAACGCAAACTAATACCATGATGAGATATCTGTACACACCTATAAAGGTGGTTGGAATTAAAAGCATTAACAGCACTAAGCACTGGATAGGGTGCAGGAGAAACCAGAATGATCATACTTTGGGAAACACACACACACACAAACGCACACACAAACACACAGAGACACCCCTACCCTATGATTCAATAACTACCATCTTAGGCATTTTTTCTCAAGAGAAATGAACATATACCCATAGACTTGTAAAACAATTTTCTGCGCAGATTTGTTCCTGAAAGTCAAACACCAGAAAGGATCCAGAGATATCTTAGTAGGAGAATAATGATATATATGTTGTTCAGTAACAAAAATAAATACTTGCATATACAACTGAATGAATGAATCTAAGAAACATGGTGAAGGCTCAAACAAAGGAATACATGCTATATTCATATTATTCCATTTATATGAAATTCTTGAGTGGGCAAAACTAGGCTTTTTTTGTGAAACAAACCAAAAGAATGGCTATCTCCAGAGAATGGGGAATGGGATGAGGTTTCGCGAAAAAGAAGCAATAGGGAACTTTAAAGAGTGATGATTATGTTTCTTAACTTGAAATGGTATTGATATGAACAAGTGCTACATTTGTCAAAATTCATGAATGATACATTTATAACTTGTATCTGATCAAAAGAAAAAGACTAAAGAAATTTTGAAATCTAGTTTATGGTAAGCTTGATGAAGTGTTTAGATGGACTGCTACTGATTTGTGTAGCTTACTTTGAAATTCATCAAAAACTAAGAGACTGATGAACGGATAAAGGACAGATAAGTGGCAGAGATATGTAAGTATACAAATTGTGAATGGTAGAAAAACTGATAGGCAAATATTTGTAGTAGTAAATTGCTTTAACTTTTCTGCATTTGAAATGTTTTTCACAATAAAATGTCAGAGAAGAAAACACATTAACACAAGGGCATTGCTATCAAGATTTTATACCTTCAGTGGAAAGATCTGAACATCAGCATATTCTACTAATGATACTTGAATAGTTAGGTACTTACACAGAAAAGTTTCAAAGACAATCATTCCATAAAATCAGGACTATAAATAATCTAGACAAAAAAGTATCTAAAGTTGAAAAATGCACAGAAAAGTCATTTCTAAAATGTGGAGAACAAAATACATACATGATCACTTATGGGTCATTAGAACTGTCACAAATATCTCAGATGTCCTCTTTTAGGATGAAGGGCAGATTAAAATCTCCTTCCCTTACTGAACTAAAATATTCCCATATAACATGCTTTTTGGGCAATGAAATGTAGACAAAAGTGATAACTGTCACATACAACAGAAGCTTTAAAAACCAATACATGAAAATTTCCTTCTCCTTTTTTCTGCCATAATTCATGAGGTTACAGATGGTGGAGGCTTTACCAACTGAGTCCCAGAGTGAGAATGACATTGAGTAGAGCTCACTCACACCCATAATCAACACACTGCACGGACAAGAAAAAAAATATGTTGTTTTAAGCCAATAAAACATTGGCAATGTTACTGCAGCATAACCTAACCTATCTTGTTGTCAGAATCTCAGTAAATACACTCATGACAGTCATTACTACACATTTAACACTAAAAGTGTGATTTTCAAGTCCAACTCTTAAATTAGAAAGAATATTACGAAAATATATTAAAGATATTCATTTTAAAATTAATCAACAGAAAATTCAAATCTCTCCACATGCATAACCCTCTAAAGACAAAGCAGTACAAGCTCAAAAATTTCATGATACAAATTAAAGACTCACTGTTGAGTTTTGCATGTCATAGAGAGTTGTATACAAGAAACAGTAGAATTTAGTCTCATTAGCAACAAAAAGCAACAGTTTTAAGACTTCTGAAATGAAAGGGAAGAGGATATCCAAGACGGCTGAATATTGAGAGGGTACACAGATCTCAGCTGCAGAAATATGCCAGAAAAACTAAGAAAGGACCAGCTTCACTGGGGACTAACTACAGAAATTTTCAGAGGAGAAGTAACCAAATAGAACACAGACTCCATGTGACAACAAGAAAACAGGACAAACACAACGCCTAAGCTGGATACATGGCCAGAAAGAACCTAACTACCCAACTGGTGGCTGAGAAATTTAGTGAAATGTTAAGCCTTTGACTATAATATAATTTTTAAGAAATATTTTATTTAATGAGTACAAATTTCATAAGTACAACTTTAGCAATATAGTGAGTCTTCCCAACATACCCACCCTCCCACACCCACTCCCACCCTAATTCTTCCTCCCTCTCTCCTTCCCAGTCCAACTCTATACTAAGTAAGGATTTCAACAATTTGTACACACACAAAAAAAAATATTGAAAAAAAGCCTGAGAACAACTTTTACAGTTAATTCGCATAGTATAACGCATTGAGGACAGAGGTCCTACATGGAGAGTAGGACAGTGACTACTGCTGTTAATTTAACTAAAACTCTTTATTTATATAAAATGTCAGTGATGACTTGAGGCTCTTGACATGAACTGCCAATGCTATGGAAGCCTTTTATTTTTTTAAAGATTTATTTATTTATTTGAAAGTCAGAGTTACACACAGAGAGAAGTAGAGTCAGAGAGAGAGACAGCACTTTCACGAGCCATAGCAGAGAGCTAGATCAGAAGTGGAGCAGCCAGGTCTCGAACCAGTGTTCATATGAGATGCCAGCACTGAAGGTGGCAGCGTTACCCACTGCACAACAGCACCAGCCCTATGGAAGCCTTTTGAATCCACAGTCTCCGTCAGTATTTAGGCAGGGCCATAAGCAAAGTGGAAGTTCTCTCCTTCCTTCAAAGAAAAGTGCATCCTTCTTTATGGCCCCTTCTTTCCACTGGGATCTCAAAGATATCCTTCATGTAGGACATTTTTTGGTAACAGTTTCTTGGGTTTCCATGCCTGAAATGCTTTCATGGGCTTTTCAGCCAGACCAGAATGCCTAAAGGGCTGATTCTGAAGTCAGAGTGCTATTTAGAGCAACTGTCATTCTATGAGTATGCTGTATGGACTGCTTCCCATTGTTGGAATATTCACTCCTTTTTAATTCTATCTATTGTTATTAGCACACACTTGATCTTATTTATATGATCCCTTTAACACTTAAACCTATCTATATGATCAATTTAACGCTTAATATAATCACTTTAACATTTAAGATGGCATTGCTACCACCCAGCTTAATGGAGTAGGAGTCTCATGATAAGTTTTTAGCTGTACCCTTAGAAGTAACTCCATAGGAAAGATGCAAAACTATACAGCTTTACAGTTAAAAATTTCCTCCTCTCTCTCTTATTCTTACTCTTATTTTTCACTAGGATCTATTTTCAATTGACTTTATATACACATGATTAATTCTATGTTAGGTAAAGGGTTCAACCAATGGTGTTAAGGGGAAAAAAACAGAAACAGGGTAAAAAAAAACAAACAGAAATTGTTCCTCAATAGTCAAAATGAGGGCTATTAAAGTCATTGCTTCTCAAACTGTCAACTTCACTTCTACAGGTTTCCTTTTAGGTGCTCTGTTAGTCATCATAGATCAGGGATAACTTATGGTATTTATCCCTTTGGGACAGGCTTATTCCACTACGTATGATGTTTTTCAGATTCATCCATTTTGTTTAAAATTATCAGATTTCATTTTTTAACCTCTATGTATTATTCCATAGAGTACATGTCCTGTAATTTCTTTATCCAGTCTTCAGTTGATGGGCATTTAGATTAATTCCATGTCTTAGCTATTGTGAATTGAGCTGCAATAAACATGGGGGTGCAGATAACACTTTCATTCGCTGAATTCATTCACCTTGGGTAAATTTCCTGGGTCATATGGTAGGACTATATTCAGATTTCTGAGGTATCTCCAAAATGTCTTCCATAGTGGTGTTAACAGTTCACATTCTCATCAATAGTGGCTTAGAGTACCTTTTTCCCCACATCCTCACCAGCATTTGTCGTTTGTTGATTTCTCTATGAAAGCCATTCTAACCAGGGTAAGGAGAAACCTAATTGTGGGTTTGATTTGCATTTCCCTGACAGTGAGTGATCCTGAGCATTTTTTTTTTTTTTTGACAGGCAGAATTAGACAGTGAGAGAGAGAGAGAGACAGAGACAGAGAGAAAGGTCTTCCTTTTTCCGTTGGTCCACCCCCCAAATGGCCGCTACAGCTGGTGCTGCACCTATCCGAAGCAAGGAGCCAGGTGCTTTCTCCTGGTCTCCCATGGGGTGCAGGGCCCAAGCACTTGGGCCATCCTCCACTGCCTTCTTGGGCCACAGCAGAGAGCTGGAATTGAAAAGGAGCAACAGGGACAGAATCCGGCGCCCCAACTGGGACTAGAACCCGGGGTGCTGGCGTCGCAGGTGGAGGATTAGCCAAGTGAGCCGCAGCGCCAGCCCTGAGCATTTTTTCATGTATCTGTTGCCCATCTAGAATTCTTCTTTTGAAAAATGTCTGTTCAAGACCTTGGCCCATTTCTTAACAGGGCTGTATATTTTGTTGTTGTAGAGCTTCTTGATCTCCTTGTAGATTCCAGTTATTAATCCTTTATCCATAGCATAGTTTGCAAATAATTTCTCCTATTCTGTCTGCCTCTTCACTTTCCTGTTTCTTTTATAACAGAGAAACTTCTCAATTTGATATAATCCCATTTGTTAATTTTGGCTTTGATTGATTGTGCCTTGAGTCATTTCCACGAATTCTTCGCCTGTGCCAATGTCTTGCAAGGTTTGCCCAATGCTCCCTAATAAATTGATGGTATCAGGTCATAGATTTTGTTTTTTAATCCCTTTTGAATGGATTTTTGTGTAAGGTGTAAGGTAGGGGTCCTACTTCATACTTCTGCATGTGGAAATCCAGTTTTCCCAGCACCATTTTCTGAAGACAGTGTCATTGCTCCAGGGATTGGCTTTAGCTCCTTGGTTGAATATAAGTTGGTTATATATACTTGGATTGATTTCTGGCATTTCTATTCTGTTCCCTTGGTCTATCCATCTGTTGTTATACCAGTACCAGGCTGTTGTATCCATTTTTTTTTGTATCTTCTTCTATTTCTTCCTTTAATGTCTTGTAATTCTCACCATAGAGATCTTTGACTTTCTTGGTTAAGTTTATTCCAAGGTATTTGATTTGTTTTGTAGCTATTGTGAATGGGATTGATCCTAGAAGTTCTTTCTCAGCCGTGGCATTGCCTGCATATACAAAGGCTGTAGATTTTTGTGTATTGATTTTATATATTGCTACTTTATAAAACTCTTCTGTGAGTTCCAGTATTCTCTTGGTGGAGCCTTTTGGATCATATATATATATATATATATATATATTTAGAATCATGTAAACTGAAAATAGGGATAGTTTGAATTCCTCTTTCCTGATTTGAATCCCGCCTACAGGGGGCCTGACTTGCTTCTCAATGGTGGATGGAACAGGCTCGAGTTTTCAATATTCAGGACTTCTTGTTGTATGGCTTACATGGTGGGGAAGAAATGTTGTGGTCTTCATTTCTCGTGGTAGGGGGTGGTGAGGTGGTCCCCATAATTGATGGGTGTATGCATGAGAGACAAATGCAGCATTCCGCTGCTTATGTTTGAAAATGTAAACAAACAAGATAGCTTCTCTCAGCCAGCTGCAGGTCTGGGTGGTGAAGGTGGGTGACGGAGATGGTCAGAGTGGTGCCCAACCTCTGTTTGCTTTTCTATACCTCCTCGTTTTTTTTCCTGCGTGGAACTTCAAAAGCAGTTCTCCAAGCTCCCTATCCCACATGGAGCTCTTTGTAGCACCATGGACCCATGATTTCCCATCTAACTTGGTCTGCTGGGGGCTGGTGCCAACTGCCCCGGTCTGTGCCTCCATGGCACCTCCACTGCTTCCCTTCTTATTTGCTCTTTCATCATGAACCTTCCCAGTCACTGTTGGTCTCCTGGGCTTCCCATCGTGAATCTCCAATGGCTCTATCCCCAGAGTATCTTCTCTCCTTTTTAACTATCTATTTTGCCCCGCAAGACTCAGATCATCCTGTTGCTATACTTGGGACTCCCCTGATAATGTAATTTAAAACATCACTCTAAAATTAAGAAAGAAAGGAGAGGAGAAGACTGGAGAGGGGAGGGAACAGAAGAAGGGGGGAAAGGAGAGGAGAGAGAACAAAAGAGGAGAAAAGAAAGAGGAAGGAGAACCAAGCTTGGCATAACCATCAAGGAATCTGAAGTCCATTCTAGGCCAAGTGTGCCCCATCACCTGGGAGAAACTCAACAATAAGGAAGCATCTGGAAAGGCACATACAGAGCTCCCACAGGACCCCACACCTTCAGTTTTCTACGAGAACTTCAGTTTCTCTAGAAAATATTATATAGGAGCTCTTCTAAAGGATTGCTAAATATGTATTATCAAAAAAACTATGCATGGATTTCAAAATTGCTTTGCATAAAAATAAACTTATCTCCTAATTTCACAAGAAGGGGGGAGAAGGAGAGATGTAGGAAGGGAAGTACTGTACTCAGAATTGTATCTATGGGGGCAGGCGTCGTGGCGCACTATGTTAATCCTCCACCTGAGGCGCCGGCATCCCATATGGGTGCCGGTTCTAGTCCCAGCTGCTCCTTTTCCAGTCCAGCTCTCTGCTGTGGCCCGGGAGGGCAGTGGAGGATGGCCCAAGTGCTTGGGCCCCTGCACCTGCATGGGAAACCAGGAGGAAGCTCCTGGATCCTGGCTTCGGATCAGCATAGCTCCGGCCGTTGTGGCCATTTGGGGAGTGAACCAATGGAAAGAAGACCTTTCTCTCTGTCTCTCTCTCTCTCTCTCACTGTCTGTAACTCTCCCTTCAAATAAATAAATAAAAATCTTTAAAAAAAAAAAAAAGCCGGCGCTGTGGCTTAATAGGCTAATCCTCCGCCTGTGGCGCTGGCACACCGGGTTCTAGTCCCGGTCGGGGCACCGGATTCTGTCCCGGTTGCCCCTCTTCCAGGCCAGCTATCTGCTGTGGCCCAGGAGTGCAGTGGAGGATGGCCCAAGTCCTTGGGCCCTGCACCCACATGGGAGACCAGGAAAAGCACCTGGGTCCTGGCTTCGGATCAGCGCAGTGTGCCAGCCGCAGCGGCCACTGGAGGGTGAACCAACGGTAAAGGAAGACCTTTCTAAACTCTGTCTCTCTCTCTCTCTCTCACTGTCCACTCTGCCTGTCAAAAAAAAAAAAAAAGAAAAGAAAAGAAAAGAAAAGAAAAGAAATCTTAAAAAAAAGAATTGTATCTCTGAACTATATTGAATCTGTTCTCTTTGTACTAATATACTAATATGAAAACTGTGTCACAGTAATTATCATGTACTTGCTGTGCCCCCTGAGAATCTAATGCATCAATTATGGAGTTCAGTTTTGAGTAATTAATTCAAACCCTAAGTTAGATTAAGTACATTTGGAGAATGAAACTATTCCTGGAATTTAGATTCTTCCACATTCCTGAAAATGCACCAATAAAATGCATATATTTAGGTAATTGCCATATAAGGAATAAGGAACTCGCCTATGTGTGCAGTGATATATGTACTTGTTTACTCGAGTGCATAACAATGCTGGGAGGGGAACGGGGCTTCTCGTCTCAGCACTGAGCTACGTTGCATGTGCAGGTAAGAGCCCTAGCTAGCTGGTAATAACATCCTCTTGCTGCTGCATCCAGCCTGCCTTTTGTGAGTTATTTTGGGGAGGGTCTCAACAACATCAATAAACTCCTTTTTTTAAAAAGGAAAACAAAAGTTGAACACATCAGTTGATACCTGGTGACAGCAAAAGAAGCTATATTGGGAGTTTGGTTCAAAGAAAGATTACTCTCCTATTGACAGCAATCCTCTGTGTGACCAGTCTAAAGAACTGCAAGAAAGCAATGGGACTACCAAACTATCAGGGAAAACACACTCTTCTCATGCCAGAATATTTGCAAAAATTTTGTAAACAAATTGTTATTAAAACACTTGAAAGTCACAGTCTCCATTCTCAACAAGTTAGTTAATTCCAAAATGATGAATCTATCTATAATGCTGGCCTGGAAGAGTCACAGCAGCCATGTGTTCTCATTTTTCCTTCCCAAGAACTCTGATGACATTTGAGTAAATTTCATAGAAACTTCCATCCATTTTCTTAAACTTAACTTTATCAACCTCCAGCAAATTTTTCCAGAACTTTATAGGTGCTGACATACTGAGTTTGCACAAAACTAAATATCATTTGGAGTACTACACTTCTTTTTTTTTTTTTTTTTTTTTTGAAACTCCAATCAAGGAGTGGGAGTTGGCATAGTGGTTAAAACACCTCTCACAATGCCTGCATCACAAATCAGAGTACCTGGGTTCAAATCCTGGCTCCACTTCCTCTTGTGTGTAGCTTCCTGCTAATGTGCACCCTGGGAGGCAAAAGGTGATGGGTTTAGCAATGGAGTCTCTACCACTCATGTGGGAGTCACAGATTGAGTTCCCAACTCTTGGCTTTGGCCATCACCAACCCTAGTGGATATTTAGGGAGTGAACCAGTGGATATCTCTCCTTACTCAGTATCTCTCTCCCCCCACATCTCTCTGCCTTTCAAATAAATAAACAAATAAATACATCTCCAATTAAATAATTATGAGACTATATGGAAAACACCCAATCCAGTGTCTGGTGTTTGACATAAATTCCCTCCTTTTCTGTCATTACTATACAAAATGCACATCAACTGAAGTTACAATTTCATATTTCAGGCTTTGGCACAATAATAATTAACCTTCCACATAATTTTAAATATTTCAAAAAGAGCAAAACAGTCTCTAAAAACCTCCTTTCAGCTGTCAGAAAACATCTCCCCACACACAAGAAAACAATGAGAAGAGAGCTTCTTGGGGAGTCATGTTTTTCTAAGCTACAATTTTACTCAGTGAGTACTGTCTCAGATTCAATGCCTTTTTCTAAAGTTTATTCACTTGAGTCCAAAATCTCTTGAAGCTTTAATCATTATAAATATATGATAGGCAGTTGGTGATTCCCCATATTTACATTGAAAAATCTTCCAAAAAATATGTCAGTTACCTACAAAATATATTCTTATTTTATTTTTACTTCACAATGCCTATCTCTTCCATCTGCAAACACTTTGTATAAAAATATTTTATCTTCCACAGTGACAGACATCAAGATAAATTTTTTAAAACAGCAGATAAACAGGTAGCTCATCCCAGAAGCAAATTCCCACAAGCTACTAGTTCACCCCTTAGATGACAATGATAGATTCTGTGCTGACATTTTTCATCAAAGAGTAAGTTTTGAATCAGTAAGAATCTTTTTCTAAAACAAATCAAATAATACTGTGTCATCACGATAACATATTTAATTCAGCAAATACATATTCCATGTATAATATATGTCTTAGTAGGAAAAGAATAAATTTTTCAAATGGGAGGCATGCTAGATTCAAATCCTGCTTGAATCACTACTGGTTGTGCAAGCCAAAAACCACTATATAATCATAATCCTCATTTTAAAAATAAAATTTTTAGTACCTATCCCATAGTATTCTTATGAGAAATAATACACACGTATCTTCCATGATAGAGCTGACATAATAGACAATAATTAGTTTCCATAGTAGCTATCTACATTCTCCTTCCAAGGACACAAAGAATATATTAGCCACCCTTTTTCTTAGGTAGCATCATGTGACTAGTTCTGACTAGTAGGCCACAAGATATCTTAGCTGAAACATAGAAGAGTGGTGGTAAGAGCGCCAATAAATCTCTTTCGTCACTACAAATAAAGAAATCATGTGTTCCAGAAATTTCAACTACTACATGGGTGGGTCTCCTTCTTCCTGAATCCCTGCTTGACCATGTGCAGATCCACTGTCCAATCAACTCAGGATAGATATGAAGCTTTGGGACAGAAATATTTTATTTTTTATGATAAGCCATAAGATCTAGAGACTGTTTGTAATCACATCATAACCTATCTTGACTAATACAAAAACTGCTACCAAAAGTAGAGAACTACTGTGTTGAAAATCATGCCCTATCTATTGTCAGACAAATTTACCCACCAAGAACCCAAAAAGGTGCATGAAATCAAGAATGCAAATGACATCAAAAATCTGATAAGATAACCAAGACTTGGAAAGATAAAACCAAAGAAACAGAGAGAAGGGAAATGCACTTCAGTGAAACCATAACACACTGCATTTCCCTCAAAGTATATACACTCAGGGTGAGACAAGAGGCTGCCATTAACTAGAGTAAGGACAGAGGGTTGAATTCAAAGGAAAGAGTGAGGAAAATGTTCTATACCTTGATGTTCATGGTGGTGACACAACTGGATATATTTGCCAGAACTCATCAAACTATATACCTAAAAAGAGTAGATTTTACTATATGCAAAACAAGCCTCAACAACTGTGTCTTTTAAAAACATTTAATGGGTTTCACTAGTGATCAGAAAAAGGAAAATTAAAACAACTAAATTTTTCACTTTTTTTTTTTTTTTTTTTTTGACAGGCAGAGTGGACAGTGAGAGAGAGAGACAGAGAGACAGGTCTTCCTTTTGCCGTTGGTTCACCCTCCAATGGCCGCCGCGGCCGGCGCACCACGCTGATCCGATGGCAGGAGCCAGGAGCCAGGTGCTTTTCCTGGTCTCCCATGGGGTGCAGGGCCCAAGCACCTGGGCCATCCTCCACTGCACTCCCGGGCCACAGCAGAGGGCTGGCCTGGAAGAGGGGCAACCGGGACAGAATCCAGCGCCCTGACCGGGACTAGAACCCGATGTGCCGGCGCCGCTAGGCAGAGGATTAGCCTAGTGAGCCGCGGCGCCGGCCCTAAATTTTTCACTTTTATTAGTGAGAATTACAAATAATGATAATTTCTAAGATGTGTACTTTCATAGCTGCAAGATTATAAGCAAAGATAAAACGTCACTTAAACTGTGGTTATCAATATGCAGAAACTCTTTAGAAAGTAATTTGGCAGTATGCATCAATTTTAATTTATCTTATTTTATTTTAAAGACGGACAAGACAGAGAGCTCTCATGTATTTGTTCACTCCACAAATGCCTCCAAAAGCCAGGGGTAGGCCAGGCCAAAGTCAGGATCTAAGAACTCAATCCATAACCCATAAGCAATATGGAAATTGAATCAGTAATAAAGGCCCTCCCAACAAAGAAAAGCCAGGGACTGTGGATGGCTCCACTGCTGAACACTACCAAACAGAATCCTACCAAATTCATTCTATGAAGCCAGCATCACCTTAATACATTAACCCAGAAAAGATACAACAGAGAATGAGAACTACAGAACAATTTCCCCGATGAACGTAAACGCAAAAATCATCAACAAAATTCTAGCCAATCGAATCTGACAACACATCAGAAAGATCAACCACCCAGATCAAGTGGGATTCATCCTTGGTATGAAGGGATGGTCCAACATTCTCAAATCAATCAATGTGATGCATTACATTAACAAACTGCTGGGCAAAAGCCATCTAATTATCTCATAGATGCAGAGAAAGCATTTGATAAAATACAATGACCGTTCATGATGAAACTCTAAGCCAATTGGGTATTGAAGGAACATTCCTCAGTAAAATAAAGTCAATTTATGACAAAACCATGGCCAGCATCATATTGAACAGGGAATAGCTGGAAGCATTCCCACTAAGATATAGTACCAGACAGGGATGCCCACTCTCACAATTGCTATTAAATATAGTCCTGGAAGTTTTAGCCAGAGCCATTAGGCAAGAAAAAGAAATTAAAGGGATATAAATTGGAAAGGAAGAAGTCAAACTATCCCTATTTGCAGACAACATGATTCTTTATATTGGGGATCCAAGTAACTCCACTAAGAAACTATTGGAACTCATAGAAGAGTTTGGTAAAGTAGCAGGAAATAAAATCAATACACAAAAATCAACAGCTTTTGCATACAAAGAAAATGCCAATGCTGAGGTTGAGCTTCTAAAATCAATCATAAAAATTCAAACAATAATGTCAAAGATCTCTACAATTAGTTTTATAAAACATTAAACAAAGAAATAGAAGAAAATACAAAAAATGGAAAAATCTTACATGTTCATGGATTGGAAAAATCAGTATCATCAAAATGTCCATTCTTCCAAAAGCAGTTTACAGATTCAGCGCAATACCAACCAAAATACCAAAGACATTCTTATCAGATCTAGGAAAAATGATGCTGAAATTCATTTGGAAACACAAGAGACCTAGGATAGCTAAAGCAATCTTACACAACAAAAAAAAACAAAGCCGGGGGCATCACAATACCAGATTTAAAAACATACTACAAGCCGGCGCCGCGGCTCACTAGGCTAATCCTCCACCTTGTGGTGCCGGCACACCAGGTTCTAGTCCCGGTCGGGGCGCCGGATTCTGTCCTGGTTGCCCCTCTTCCAGGCCAGCTCTCTGCTGTGTCCTGGGAGTGCAGTGGAGGATGGCCCAAGTGCTTGGGCCCTGCACCCCATGGGAGACCAGGAGAAGCACCTGGCTCCTGCCATCAGATCTGCGCGGTGCGCCAGCCGCAGTACATCGGCCGCAGCGGCCATTGGAGGGTGAACCAACAGCAAAGGAAGACCTTTCTCTCTGTCTTTCTCTCTCACTGTCCACTCTGCCTGTCAAAAAAAAAAAAAAAAAAAAGAAGAAGAAGACATACTACAGGGTGGTACAAAACAGCCTGGTACTGGTATAAAAAAAAAAAAAAAAAGATGGATAGACCAAAGGAACAGAATAGAAATTCCAGAACTCAATCCAAACATCTACAACCAATTTATATTTGATCAAGGAGCTAAAACCAATCCCTAGAGGAAGAATAGCCTATTCAACAAATGGTGCTGGGAAAACTGGATTTCCACATGCAGAAATATAAAGCAGGACCCCTACTTTGCACCTTACATAAAAATCCACTCAACATGGATTACAAATCTAAATATGACCCAACACCATCAAATTGTTAGAGAACACTGGAGAAAACCTGCAAGATATTGGCATCGGAAAATACTTCTTGGAAAAGATCCCAGAGACACGGGCTTCAAAGCAAAAATTAATAACTGAGATTACATCAAATTAAGAAGTTTCTGTACTGCAAAAGAAACAGGAAAGTAAAGAGGCAACCAACAGAATGGGAGAAATTATTTGCAAGCTATGCCATGGATAAAAGATTAATAACGGCCGGCACCACAGCTCACTTGGCTAATCCTCCGGCTGTGGCGCCAGTAACCCAGGTTCCAGTCCCGGATGGGGCGCCGGATTCTGTTCCAGTTGCTCCTCTTCGATTC
The DNA here is from genome assembly GCF_964237555.1 of Oryctolagus cuniculus. NCBI lineage: Eukaryota > Metazoa > Chordata > Mammalia > Lagomorpha > Leporidae > Oryctolagus > Oryctolagus cuniculus. The sequence continues at coordinate 50,358,040 of NC_091446.1, forward strand.
CAGCTCTCTGCTGTGGCCTGGAAAGGCAGTGGAGGATGGCCCAAGTGCTTGGGCCCTGCACCCACATGGGAGACTGGGAGGAAGTACCCAGCTCCTGGCTTCGGATCGGCGCAGTGCGCTGGCTATAGTGGCCATTTGGGGGGTGGACCAACGGAAAAAGGAAGACCTTTTTCTCTGTCTCTGTCTCTCTCTCTCTCTCACTGTCTAACTCTGCCTCTCAAGAAAAAAAAAAGATTAATGATGAGAATCTACAAAGAAATCAAGAAATTCCACAACAACAAACTTAAAAACCCACTTAACAGATGGGGAAAAGGATTTAAACAGACATTTTTCAAAAGAAGAAATCCAAATGGCCAACAGACACATGAAAAAATGTTCAGGATCACTAGACATCAGGGAAATTCAAATCAAAACCACAATGAGGTTTCACCTCACCCCAGTTAGAATGGCTCTCAGAGAGAAATCAACAAACAACAAATGCTGGCGAGGATGTGGGGAATAAAGTACCCTAATCCACTGTTGGTGGGAATGCAAACTGTTAAAGCCACTATGGAAGACTGTGTGAAGATACCTCAGAAATCTTCTCTTTTTTTCAAGGCAGAGTTAGACAGTGAGAGAGAGTGACAGGGAGAGAGTTACAGATAGTGAGAGAGAGACAGAGAGAAAGGTCTTGCATCCATTGGTTCACTCCCCCATTGGCAGCTACAGCCGGTGCTGCGCGAATCCAAAGCCAGGAGCCGGGTACTTCCTCCCGGTCTCCCATGTGGTGCAGGGACCTAAGCACTTGGGCCATCCTCTGCTGCCCTCCCGGGCCACAGCAGAGAGCTGGACTGGAAGAGGAGCAACCAGGACTAGTACCCGGTGCCCCAACAGGGACTAGAACCAGGAGTGCCAGCACTGCAGGCAGATGATTAGCCAAGTGAACCATTGAGCCAGCCAGAAATCTTAATATAGTCCTACCATACGACCCAGCCATCCCACTCCTCAGAATTTACCCAGAGGAAATGAAATCAGCAAATAAAAGAGCTTTCTGCACTTCAATGTTTACTGCAGTTCAATTGACAATAGCTAAGACATGGAATCAACCAAATTTTCTATCAATGGAAAACTGGATAAAGAAATTATGGGATATGTACTTTATGGACTACTACACAGCAGTAAAAATAAATGAAATCCAGTCATTTGCAACAAAATGGAGAAATCTGGAAAACATCATACTTAGTGAAATAAGCCAGTACAAAAGGGACAAATATCATGTATTCTCCCTGATCTGTGACAACTGAGCACCTAAAAGGCAACCTGTAGAAGTGAAATTGACACACATGAGCAGCACTGACTTTAACAGCCCTTGTCCTGACTGTTGAGGAACATCTTATTATTTATTATTTTTACTATTTTATTTTTCTACTTAATACTCATAGCTGAACTCTTTACTTAACATAGAATTATTCATAGGTGTTTAAATACAATTGAAAACTGATCCCTGTAAAAAGTAAGAGTGAGAATAAGAGGAGGAGATGTATAGTTCGGCACACTTTCTCAAGGACTTACCCCTAAGGATTAAAGCTAAAAACTTGCCATGGGATTCCAAATCCCATTAAGTTGCATGATACTAATGCCATCTTACTAGTTAAAGTGATCATTTTAAGTGCATAACTGATCATATAGATAGGAATAATTGTCAAAGAGATCACATAAATAAGAACAAGTGTCTCTGCCTTTCAAAAAAAAAAAAAAAAGAACAAGTGTCTGCTAATAATAACCGATAGAATTAAAAAGGAGAGAATGATCCAACAAGGGAAGCCGGCCACACAGCAGACTCATAGAATGACAAACACCCTAAACAGCACTCTGGCCTCAGAATCAGCCCTTAAGGCATTCGGATCTGGCTAAGAATCCCATGAAAGTATTCAGGCATGGAAAGCCAAGACACTCCGGTGAAAAACGACCTACATGAAAGACCTCTATGAGTGAGATCCCAGTGGAAATAAGGGGCCATCAAAGAAGGAGGTACTTTTCTCTGAAGAGAGGAGGGAACTTCCACTTTGCTTATGGCCCTGTCTAAATACCAACAGAGTTTGTGGACTCAAAAAGCTTCCATATCCTTGGCAGCTATTGGTGATCACTGATGTCATAAATAAGAGTATCAATTGTTAAAACAATAGAAGTCACTGTGTACTTACTCCCCAAGTAAGACCTCTGTACTTAATGAGTTGTACTATGAGAATTAATGGTAAAATTTGTCTTCCTATAGTACTTTATACTTTGTGTGCAAACTCTTGAAATCTTTACTTAGTATGGAGTTGGTCCTCTGTATAAAGATAATTAAAATGAATCTAAATGAAAAATGGGATGGGAAAGGGAGTAGGAGGTAGGATGGGAATGGGGGTGGGAAGGCAGATATGGAGGGAAGAACTGCTATATTCCAAAAGCTGTACCTATGAAATTTATGTTTATTAAATAAAAGCTTTCGAAAAAAAGTAAGAAATAAAGTGCAGCAGCTGAGACTCAAACGAGTGTCCAAATGGGATGCCTGCAGTGGCTTTACCTGCTAAGCCACAGTTCAGGCCCCAAGGCAGGAGCATTTTAACTGCTATGCCAAATGCCCATCCCACGAGTCAAAGTTTTAAGAAAGCACTTCCTCCCATGATGGATCGTTCTTCAATTACTTTCAGAGAAAAACTGAAAATATTTTATTGTGCTTGTGTGAAACTGCAAATGTACCTAATCTCTTGGAATAAGTTATGTTGCTTAAATTCATTTAAAGCGATACATTGTCCATGAAGTCAGGCTCTACCATGACCCTGCAGTACTACTTCTGTGCAGCAGCACAGTGTTGCTCAAACAATGTTCTTTTATAAAAGAAATAAAGCAGGTATATTTTTAACAAAATTGCCACCTAGCTAAAGCTCAGTAAAGAGGGACTCCCATCACAGATCATTTAAAAGCATAACACCTTAAACATAAAATTTTATATTAACTCTAATATATGTTGATGACTTAGTTTTTTGCAGATGAAATAGTTGTTATCGAACAACCAACAAACATTGACATTGACATTTAATCTCCAGATTATAATCAAAATGAACTGCAATGAAGAAAAACAAAGTAAATTATTACCGGCAGAGAAAATTATCATAAAGATTTCTTAGAGAAAGGTATAAATCAGGAAAAAAACCCTCATAAGTCACAGATGAAAATAATCAGAGTAATACAGGAATTTTTATCCAGAAGTCGCTTTCCATACACCCTCATTACTCCACTAAAAATCAAAGCATCACTCTTTGTTTTTTCTTTTTTTAGACTTTTATTTAATGAATATAAATTCCCAAAGTACAGCTTATGGATTACAAAGACTTCCACCCCATAACTTCCCTCCCACCCGCAACCCTCCCCTTTCCCTCTCCCTCCCCCCTTCCATTCACACCAAGATTCATTTTCAATTCTCTTTATATACAGAAGATCACTTTAGCATATATTAAGTAAAGATTTCAACAGTTTACACCCACATAGAAACACAAAGTGAAAAATACTGTTTGAGTACTAGTTATTGCATTAAATCACAATGTATAGCACATTAAGGACAGAGATCCTACATGAGGAGTAAGTGCACAGTGACTCCTGTTGTTGACTTAACAAATTGACACTCTTGTTTATAGCATCAGTAATCACCCTAGGCTCTTGTCATGAGTTGCCAAGGCTATGGAAGCCTTTTGAGTTCACTGACTGATCATATGTAGACAAGGTTGTAGTCAGAGTGGAAGTTCTCTCCTTCCTTCAGAGAAAGGTACCTCCTTCTTTGATGACCTGTTCTTTCCACTGGGATCTCACTCACGGAGATCTTTCATTTAGGTGTTTTTTGTTGTTGTTGTTGTTAGTTTGTTTGTTTGTTTTTTGTTTTTGTTTTTGTTTTTGTTTTGCCAGAGTGTCTTCGCTTTCCATGCCTGAAATACTCTCATGGGCTTTTCAGCCGGATCCGCATGCCTTAAGGGCTGATTCTGAGGCCAGAGAAAGCATAACTCTTAAATCAAAAAAAAAATTCTTTTGCACTCAATCATGAACGTATACTGCTTTCCCAAATTAATTTTCCTTTTCTATCTCGGCTTTAAGTCAATCCCATTAGCTTTTAACATGTAGTTAATGGTATGCATTTATCACATCACCATAATAGGAACATACTAGAAAATAATTCAGAGGTAAATAAAATTCAGATAACTGGCTGCCTGCCTAGCAAGTCATGCTAAGGAATGCAGACATTATTTGATGAGTAATAGAAGAGTAGGAAAGTTAAGAGCAGTTTTAGTTGTATTTCCATCTTTTTTTTTTACTTTTTATTTAATGAATATAAATTTCCAAAGTACAGCTTATGGATTATAATGGCTTCCCCCCCATAACATCCCTCCCACCCACAACCCTCCCCTTTCCCACTCCCTCTCCTCTTCCATTCACATCAAGATTTATTTTCGATTCTCTTTATATACAGAAGATGAGTTTAGCATACATTAAGTAAAGATTTCAACAGTTTGCTCCCACACAGAAGCATAAAGTGAAAAGTACTGTTTGAGTACTAGTTATAGCATTAAATCTCAATGTACAGCACACTAAGGACAGAGATCCTACATGAGGAGTAAGTGCACAGTGACTCCTGTTGTTGACTTAACAAATTGACACTCTGGTTTATGGCATCAGTAATCACCCTAGGCTCTTGTCATGAGCTGCCAAGGCTATGGAAGCGCCCTAGGTTCAACGACTCTGATCATATTTAGATAAGGCCATGGTCAAAGTGGAAGTTCTCTCCTCCCTTCAGAGAAGGTACCTCCTACTTTGATGACCCGTTCTTTCCACTGGGATCTCACTCATGGAGATCTTTCATTTAGGTTGTTTTTTTTTGTTTTGTTTTTTTGTTTTTTGTTTTTTTTTTTTTGCCAGAGTGTCTTGGCTTTCCATGCCTGAAATACTCTCATGGGCTTTTCAGCCGGATCCACAAGCCTTAAGGGCTTATTCTGAGGCCAGAGTGCTGTTTAGGACATCTGCCATTCTATGGGTCTGCTGTGTATCTCACTTCCCATGTTGGATCATTCTCCCTTTTTCATTCTATCACCTAGTATTTGCAGACACTATTCTTGTTTATGTGATCCCTTTGGCTCTTAGTCCTATCATTATGATCAATTGTGAACAGAAATTGATCACTGGGACTAATGAGATGGCATTGGTACATGCCACCTTGATGGGATTGAGTTGGAATCACCTGGTATGTTTCTAACTCTACCATTTGAGGTAAGTCAGCTTGAGCATGCCCCGAATTGCACATCTCTTCCCTCTCTTATTCCCACTCTTATATTTAACAGCGATCACTTTAGAGTTAAGTTTCAGCACTTAAGAATAATTGTGTATTGATTACAGTATTCAACCAAAAGTATTAAGTAGCACAAACAAAAAAAAAAATACTAAGAGGGATAACATTTTAAGTTGCTCATCAACAGTCAGGGTGAGGGCTGATCAAGTCACCGTTTCTCATAGAGTTCATTTCACTTTAACAGGTTTCCTTTTTGGTGCTCAGTTAGCTGTCACCGATCAGGGAGAACAATTGGTATTTGTCCCTTTGGGATGGGCTTATTTCACTCAGCATAATGTTTTCCAAATTCCTAACAGGGATCACTTTTCAGTTAAAATTTAAACACCTAATAATTTTGTGTTAATTACAGAGTTCAACCAATGGTACTAGAACAAAAAAAAATACTAAAATGGATAAAGTATTACATTGTACATCAACCGTCAGGACAAGAGCTGATCGAGTCACTGTTTCTCATAGTGTCCATTTCACTTCAACAAGTTTCCCCTTTGGTGCTCTGTTAGTTATTGCCAATCAGGGAGAACATATGATATTTGTCCCTTTGGGACTGGCTTAATTCACTCAGCATGATGTTTTCCAAATTCCTCCATCTTGTTGCAAATGACCGGGTTTCGTTGTTTTTGACTGCTGTATAGTATTCTATAGAGTACATGTCCCATAATTTCTTTATCCAGTCTACTGTTGATGGGCATTTGGGTTGGTTCCAGGTCTTAGCCATTGTTAATTGAGCTGCAATAAACATTAATGTGCAGACAGTTCGTTTGTTTGCCAATTTAAATTCCTTTGCGTAAATTCCAAGGAGTGGGATGGCTGGGTTGAATGGTAGGGTTATATTCAGGTTTCTGAGGAATCTCCAGACTGACTTCCATAGTGGCTTAACCAGTTTGCATTCCCACCAACAGTGGGTTAGTGTCCCTTTTTCCCCACATCCTCGCCAGCATCTATTGTTGGTAGATTTCTGAATGTGAGCCATTCTAATTGGGGTGAGGTGAAACCTCATTGTGGTTTTGATTTGCATTTCCCTGATTGCTAGTGATCTTGAACATTTTTTCATGTGTCTGTTGGCCATCAGATTTCCTCTTTTGAAAAATGTCTATTGAGGTCCTTGGCTCATCTCTTAAGTGGGTTGTTTGTTTCAATGTTGTGGAGTTTCTTGATCTCTTTGTAGATTCTGGTTATCAACCCTTTATCAGTTGCATAGTTTGCAAATACATTTTCCCATTCTGTCGGTTGTCTCTTCACTCTCCTGACTGTTTCTTTTGCAGTACAGAAACTTCTCAATTTGATGCAATCCCAAATGTTAATTTTGGCTTTGACTGCCTGTGCTTCTGGGGTGTTTTCCAAGAAGTCATTGCTGGGACCTATATCTTGCAGGGTTTTTCCAATGCTCTCTAATAATTTGATGGTGTCAGTCGTAGATTTAAGTTTTTAATCCCTGTTGAATGAATTCTTGTGTAAGGTGAAAGGCAGGGGTCTTGCTTCATGATTCTGCACGTGGAAATTCAGTTTTCCCAGCACCATTTATTGAATAGAATGTCCTTACTGCAGGGATTGGTTTTGGATCTTTGATAAAATATGAGTTGGCTGTAGATGTTTGGATTGATTTCTGGTGTTTCAATTCTGTTCCATTGGTCTACCCATCTGTTTCTGTACCAGTACCATGCTGTTTTGATTACAACTGCCCTGTAGTATGTCCTGAAATCTGGTATTGTGATGCCTCCAGCTTTGTTTTTGTTGTACAAGATTGCTTTAGCTATTCGAGGTCTCCTGTGTCTGCATATGAATTTCAGCCTCATTTTTGCCAGATCTGAGAAGAAGGTCTTTGGTATCTTGATTGGGATTGCATTGAATCTATAGATTGCTTTTGGGAGAATGGACATTTTGATGATATTGATTCTTCCAATCCATGAGCATGGAAGATTTTTCCATTTCTTGGTATCCTCTTCTACTTCTTTCTTTAAGGTTTTGTAATTTTCATCGTAGAGATCTTTAACGTCCTTGGTTACATTTATTCCAAGGTATTTGATTGTTTTTGTACCTATTGTGAATGGGATTGATCTTAGCAATTCTTTCTCATCCATGGAATTGCCTGTGTATACAAAGGCTGTTGATTTTTGTGCATTGATTTTATATCCTGCCACTTTGCCAAACTCTTCTGTGAGTTCCAATTGTCTCTTAGTAGAGTTCTTTGGGTCCCCTAAATAAAGAATCATATCATCTGCAAAGAGGGATAGTTTGGGTTCTTCCTTCCCAATTTGTATCCCTTCAATTTCTTTTTGTTGCCTAATGGCTCTGGCTAAAACTTCCAGAACTATATTGAATAGCAGTGGTGAGAGTGGGCATCCCTGTCTGGTACCAGATCTCAGTGGAAATGCTTCCAACTTTTCCCCATTCAATAGGAATTTGGCTGTGGGTTTTTCATAGATTGCTTTGATTGTATTGAGGAATGTTCCTTCCATACCCAGTTTGCTTAGAGTTTTCATCATGAAAGGGTGTTGTATTTTATCAAATGCTTTCTCTGCACCTATTGAGATAATCATATGGTTTTTCTTCTGCAGTCTGTTAATGTGGTGTATCACATTGATTGTTTTGTGCACATTGAACCATCCCTGCATACCAGGGATAAATCCCACTTGGTCTGGGGGGATGATCTTTCTGATGTGTTGTTGCATTCTATTGGCCAAAAATCTATTGAGGATTTTTGCATCTATGTTCATCAGGGATATTGGTCTGTAATTCTCTTTCAATGCTACATCTTTTTCTGGCTTAGGAATTAAGGTGATGCTGGCTTCATAGAAAGAATTTGGGAGGATTCCCTCTTTTTTGATTGTTCTGAATAGTTTGAGAAGAATTGAAGTTAGTTCTTCTTTAAATGTCTGGTAGAATTCAGCAGTGAATCCATCTGGTCCTGGGCTTTTCTTTGTTGGGAGGGCCTTTATTACTGTTTCAATTTCTGTCTCAGTTATGTGTGTATTTAGGTTTTCTGTGTCTTCCTGGTTCAATTTAGGTAGGTTGCATGTGTCCAGGAATCTATCCATTTCTGATAGGTTTCCCTGTTTGCTGGCATACAAGTCCTTGTAGTAATTTCTGATGATTCTTTTTATTGCTGTGGTGACTGTTGTTACATTTCCTTTTTCATCTCTGATTTTATTGATTTGGGTCTTTTCTCTTCTTTTTTTAGTTAGTTGGGCCAATGGGGTGTCAATTTTGTTTATTTTTTTTTTGAAAAACCGGCTTCTCGTTTGGCTGATTTTTTGTAATTTTTTTTTATTCAATCCTGTTGATTTCTTCTCTGATTTTAATTATTTCTCTTCTCCTACTAGATTTGGTTTGCTGTAGATTTTCTAGATCCTTGAGGTGAATTGAAAGCTCATCTATTTGGTGCCTTTCCAATTTCTTGATGTAGGCACCTATTGATATAAACTTTCCTCTTAACACTGCTCGCTGCATACCATAAGTTTTGGTATGTTGTGCTGTTATCCTCATTTACTTCCAGAAAGTTTTTGATTTCTCTTTTGATTTCTTGAGTGACCCATTGTTCATTCAGGAGCATGTTGTTCAGTCTGCACGTGTTTGCATATGCACTAGGGATTCCTGAGTTGTTCATTTCCAACTTCATTCCTTTATGGTCTGAGAAGCTGCATGGTATGATTCTAATTCTTTTGAATTTGCTGAGACTTGCTTTATGGCCTAGTATGTGGTCAATCCTAGAGAAGGTTCCATGCACTGCTAAGAAGAATGTAAAATCTTTAGCTGTAGGATTGAAAGTTCTGTAGATATCTGTTAGATCCATTTGGGCTATAGTGTCATTTAAATCTACTGTATTCTTGTTGATCTTCTGTCCTGTTGATCTTTCTATTTCTGAGAGTGGAGTATTGAAGTCCCCCAGTACTATTGTACTGGAATCTACGTCTCCCTTTAAGTCCCTTAACAAATCTTTTAAATAAACCGGTACCCTGTAATTAGGTGCACATATATTGATAATTGTTATATCTTGCTGTTGAATTGATCCCTTAATCATCATATAGTGTCCCTCTTTGTCTCTATTAACAGTTTTTCTGGTAAAGTTTATGTTGTCTGATATTAAGATGGCTAGCCCGCTCTATTTTCATTTCTGTTGGCATGGAATATCTTTTTCCAGCCTTTCACTTTCAGTCTGTATGCATCTTTGTTAGAAAGATGTGTTTCTTTAAGCAGCAAATAGATGGGTTTTGTTCCTTAAGCCAATCAGCCAAACGGTGTCTTTAAACTGGACAGTTCAGGCCATTAATGCTCAATGTGACTAATGATAAGTGGTAACTTTGCCCTACCATTTGCCGAAGATAAGTTCTAATATATGCTTTGAATTCCCTGTGATCTTTTGCTGTGAGGTTTCTTTGCTTTACCTTCTTTCATATTGATGACCGTGTTTCTGTGTTTCTGTGTGTAACACATCTTTAAGCATCTTTTGCAGGGCTGGACGAGTGGCCACAAAGTCTTTCAATTTCTGTTTGCTATGAAAAGTCTTTATTTCACCTTCATTCACAAATGAGGCTTTGCAGGATATAGTATTCTGGGCTGGCAGTTTTTCTCTCTTAGTACGTGGGCTATATCTCACCATTCCCTCCCAGCTTGTAGGGTTTCTGATGAGAAGTCAGCTGTGAGTCTAATTGGAGATCCTCTGAGAGTAATCTGACGTTTCTCTCTTGCACATTTTAGGATCTTTTCTTTATGTTTCACTGTGGTGAGTTTAATTACAAAGTGTCGTGGTGAGGATCTCTTTTGGTCGTGTTTATTAGGGGTTCTATGAGCTTCCTGTACTAGGATGTCTCTGTCCTTCTCCAAACCTGGTAAATTTTCTGCTAAATTCTCACTAAAAAGGCCTTCTAGATGGCGGAATAGGAAGGGAGCACACTGATAGTCCCAGGAGAGATAGTTTAACAAAAGTGGAGATACTGCAGGTTCAAGGAAGAGTAGGGGAAGAAACAGCAGAAGAAACTCTTCCAGAACTAGTGATTCACAGTGGACCTGCATGGAGAGTGTGGGAGCCCACAGTTCGGGACACCAGCGGCAGACTCAACACACCAGCGCTGGAACGCGAGGTGAGCCGAACCTCAATAGCCTGAGACACCAGCAGGCAAGTGGAAAGAGGAGACTAGAAGGAACGACCCCGGGGGAAAAAGTTCACCAGGCTAACTAGAAGAGAGAGAGAGAGAGGAAAAAAAAAGTGACCTATACGGACACGGGTTTCTCTCTCTCCACTCACCTCTCAAAGGCGAGCAAGACAAAGAGCAGGTGCCATCTTGGACATACATCATAAGCAGGGCGACCTCAGGTCTGCACCGGCCCTGAGCCTAGCAGAAAAACCTGACTCTGGGTGGGGTGAATTAACAGGAGATTAGGACCTAGTAAATTTGTGGTGCTACTGAAATGAGACTGTGAAAAAAGAGACGGTGGGGGTGAGAACTCACGGAATTCACGTGAGTACTCTCCAGAGACGCTACAATTCTGTAACTTTGGCAACCCAGTGGGAGACTGAAGGAGAATTTGAGCCCACTCTGAGGGCCGAACAGATTCCCTGTGTGGTCCTTGGGAAAGAGCTTCTGATCTCTGGCTCCTGTGGGTATATCATTTGCCTGCTAACTACCTCCAACTTCGTTCAGCTGTGCAGAATTACTTCCCTTTTGAATCAAAAAAAGAAAGAAAGAGAGAGAGAGAGATCTACCACGCCTAACCTGGGAGTGTCACCTTTGGCACACCAAACAGAGCTCTCAGGCCACACCCATCTCAAGCCTCTAAGGCTCCATCAAAAACAGACAGTCCACTTAATCTAGAGTCATAGTACAACAAAAAAAAGCACCACAGTGAAGAAACCAAATATCTCCAATATGCCAAATAACAAACGCAAAAACTGAGGTAATAAAAACAAGGAAGTCACTATGACACCCCCGAATGAAAAAGACACCCCAATTCAAGATTATGAAGATGATGAGATAGAAGAAATGCAAGAAGCAGATCTCAAAAAATTAATAAGAACATTAAGAAGTTCTCAAAAACAAATTCTTGAACTACAGAAATCCTTAATGGACAAGACAGAAAATCTCTCTCATGAAAATGAAATATTAAGGAGGAATCAAAATGAAATGAAACAACTAGTACAAAGGGAAACTGTGATAGTGACGAGAAATCATAATGAAGTGAAGAATTTAATAGATCAAATGAAAAACACATTAGAGAACCTTACAAACAGAATGGGTGAAGCAGAAGAGAGAATATCGGACTTAGAAGACAGAGAACAGGAAAATATACAATCAAACCAAAGAAAAGAAGAGGAAATTAGAAATCTAAAAAATATTGCCAGGAATCTACAGGATACTACTAAAAAAAAACCAACATTCGGATTCTAGGAGTTCCTGAAGGCATGGAGAGGGAGAAAGGATTAGAAGGCCTTTTTAGTGTATTTCCATCTTTTAAGAAATCAACTTTTTGAAGCATACACTTGAGGAGCTGCACCAAAGGCAGAAAAGTTTTAAGTTTTTAGTAAAATGTATATAAGAAACAATGAAGAGAACTGGGCTGGCAGAGTCACAGAAAAGAAAAATGGTGGAAGGAAGTATAGGACAGAGGTGTAAAGAGAAGGGCAAATAGGAGGAGGCAGGGCAAGCAGGGTTCATACTAGAGAGCTGTGACACCATCCAGTCCTCCCTGTGGTCTGGGAAACCCAAGCTAATCCCACACCCTTTCTGCTCTGCCAAAGACTGCAGCAGGAGAGCCAAGTTTCTGATCATTACTCGGAAAGAAATATCCATTAGATACAAGCTCACTGCAGTTACTTAATTAAAATGTAAAATTTAAAAATTGCACTCAGCCAACCAAGAAAACATACTTTTATTTTTGTAGTTTCAGAAAGTATGTGGAAAGAAATGATGAGTGGGGCTGACACTGTGGCACAGTGGGTTAACGCCCTGGACTGAAGCACTGGCATCCCATATTGACGCCAGTTCCAGACCTGGCTGTTCCACTTCCGGTCCAGCTCTCTGCTGTGGCCTGGGAAAGCAGTGGAAGATGGCCCAAGTCCCTGGGCCCCTGCACCCACATAGGAGACCCGGAAGAAGCTCCTGGCTTTGGATCAGCGCAGCTCCGGCCGTTGCAGCCAACTGGAGAATGAACCAGCGGACGGAAGACCTCTCTTTCTTTCTTTCTCTCTCTCTCTCTCTGCCTCTTCTCTTTGTGTAACTCTCTCTTTCAAATAAATAAATAAAGCTTTAAAAAAAGAAAGAAATTTGAGTAATATTTCTACTCAGGCCTAATTTCATTTTTAACAGTCCTGATTAAATCAGCAGATAAATTGTCCAAACAAGCCAACAAATTCACTTCCAGGTTTCACATGACACACTGAAACAATTTCCTAAAGTACCTGAGGTTGTTGTGTTTGAATACCAAATAATAAAATCTAAATAGCTACCACGCAATTTTCTCTCAGGAGAATATAACAGAATTATAGTGAAGGAAAGCTGAATTTGGGGAGTGATTCTGGGATTTCTAGTCTAGGTAAATCATATGACTTCTCTCCGCATGGACTGGCAGTCATTAAATGTTAATCATCATGAAAGAGAAGAAAACAGAATGAAAGAACACACGTATCAGTTAAGTACAACTTCAGGTGATCCATTCCAAAAAGAACTATTTCAGCAGAACCACAGTTATTACCAGCTCAGATTCCCAGATGCTTTATTTTTTTTTAATATTTTTTGACAGGCAGAGTGGACAGTGAGAGAGAGACAGAGAGAAAGGTCTTTGCCGTTGGTTCACCCTCCAATGGCCACCGCGGCCGGCGCACTGTGGCCGGCGCACCGCATTGATCCGATGGCAGGAGCCAGGTACTTCTCCTGGTCTCCCATGGGGTGCAGGGCCCAAGCACTTGGGCCATCCTCCACTGCACTCCCGGGCCACAGCAGAGAGCTGGCCTGGAAGAGTGGCAACCGGGACAGAATCCGGCGCCCCGACCGGGACTAGAACCTGGTGTGCCAGCGCCACAAGGCGGAGGATTAGCCTAGTGAGCCACGGCGCTGGCCTCAGATGTATCCTTAAACTCTCAATATGCTCTCAGATGTAATCACAAAATTATTTTAGCCCAAATACTCAGATGGATATAGTATTAATATCTTTGCACATACACAGTGTGCCTCCACCTATACTGAATAGTTCACAGGGAAGGTCTATCTTATTATCTATATTAATCCTTGAGTTAGTTTACAATTCAACAAACACAACAGCAACCTGCAGAAATAGAAATATCTCAATTTAATATCATATACCCTTAACAAACATGTCAGTTTCACAAACTGGTCCCTGGACTTCTTATCTTACATCTAACCCTTAGTCAAACTCCTCAATATGCATCATTAAAGACCCCAAACCTTAATATCCACAGGCCCATC